>NC_047126.1:29540680-29840680 GCF_009829125.3 Periophthalmus magnuspinnatus
TAATGCACACTTCCAAATTAACTGACGATAAAACGCTTTATGATGAGATGCAGACATGTATGATATATCTGAACTGGGGCAAAACAAGTATCTCAAATATATGGGGGGAAAAAATGGCCGTTTAACACTACTGTATTATCAGGATTTTCCCTGTTCCACTTTGTGATGTCATGTGGTAATACAGGAAGTGCTCTATTGTGTTTTTAAAGTCCACACACCTTCACTAGAATCATTTGGATGATTTCAGCCCTGGAATTGCCAATTTCTACTGAACTAAAGGTAAAAGGAGCTGTTAACTTGAAAACTACCATTTCATGACATCACAAGGTGGAACAGAGCATTTTGAGCTTTGGAGATAATAACTAACATTACTCAAACATGTGTGAATGAAACAAAACACAACTCCAGGTATGTTTTGACAAGGTAACAGCATTATAACATGGATTAAAGCTCACAAGAGTAAATTTTGAGTAATATAGGACCTTTAAGTCTGACAGCCAACCTGCTGCCTAAAGAACACACATAAACCTTTATTTTAACAAAATATAACCACACAGCTCTCGTAAAGGTTTATGGTTTTACAAAAGGGCTGTGAGTGAGTTTGTAATAAATTTAAATGATACAATTTGGGGAAAATAATCAAAATCAGTCCAAAATATCGACCACCGGCTTCGTTGGATTCTGAACAGTCTCTATCAGCCAAGAAATACCACATATCGGTCAATCTCAGGTTAAATAATAATACTATTTATGCTGCAGTCAGACAAGACACCTCCTTATTCCTCCTTATTTCTCGTAACACTTTTCCACCAGCCAAACAAACAGCTGCCCCGCTCTGTGCTGCACCAGGAGCCCATGTGCACGCCCGGTGTGGGGACATAATTGGACATTAGTACCCAACAGTCTCTGAATTAATCAAATCATTTCCATTCATTAATTTAGTGGAGGAACATACAATTAAAGGCGTATTAGTGTGCTCTCTGGAGTATGCCTTTTCATCCCTGGGCAGAACATTGGGAGTTGGCCACAATCCAGTCCGCACTATTCTCCCTCACTTTTTCCATGTTTTTGAGCAAAATGTGTCATCCACCAGAACAGATATATTGTATAAGCAGCTCGTGAGGTCAAAATAAGTCTGGGTGCTGTCTGTATCTGATCAGAGGTGGGTAGTGTAGCCAAAAATGTACTCAGGTAGTTATATACCTGTGTACCTGTGAATACTGTAACTGTTTGTGTCCATGAAGATCTTACAGCTTTGGGAAATCTATTTAATTCATTATAGACTTTTATATTATCATCCAACTCACACAATAAAAAGTGTGATTACAAATTCCAATTTCCTATTTTTATGGCTTAAGTAGTTCATAGTTAAGAGTGTGAACATAGTGACATTATAAAGTAAAAAAGCTAGCACCAGTGCAGTCCACGCATAACCCAGCCACAAATTTAACACAAGCATGAGTCATTTTGAAAATAATGCGACTCAAGTAAGAGAAATCTATGAGTAGTATATGTGTGTATAATATACGTGTATAATTTAAAGTTTATGTCATCGGAAAACATTAAATAGCGCACAAAATCTGGTCTTTTTCAGAAAATTCAAGTAAAATGTTTTATTGTGCGATAATCAACAAGTGTGCGGTTTGCATGATAGTTGTAGAAAGTGCTTATAAACACATCTTGGTGAATAATTAGGACATGTGGAATGCAAAAGGTACGTGAGGAATAACTTTGGACCACTGCAAAGCGTTAAAAATGAACTACTTCTGTTTTTCATGTTTTTAAGATGGATCATTGACAGAAATCCGAGATGTTTATAAAGTAAATGTGAGTGGGACTATTCCGAGTTATTGTCAAAGCTGAGGTCTGAATATAGTTCTCCAAAGTGTGTTAAGATAATATTTAGTTGGACATGAGCAGGGCAATGTAAACATGACCTCAATAGGTGGGGAGAGATTTGGAGATTTAGGCAGCCAGCAAATGTAATCCAGCACACTAATGTAGGTCGTGTTATCATCGTGTCAAATGGGAGAAAATGAATTTAGATACATTGTTATGTTAGGGGAAAATGAGCTTATTGACCCATATAAAATGAGTGGGATTTTATCTCTGTCTCGCCTGAATTGGAGGTTAAACATTTTAGCGCCAAATAATTCCGACTGCTTAGAGACGAGCAGCCATTTTAATTAAAAGCATTTAGAGAGGAAACCAAAGAGGGGAGAGGAGAGCTGTGGGATTTTACACGCTGTCATCCAAGGCTGCGGCGGATCAAAGACTTTTAGGGCTGCTTTTTTAATAGTTATGTAACAGTTTTGTGCCAATGAAATATTAGGCATCGGCACTGAGCTGACAGCCCCTGGCGCCGTTGAGACACTTTTGTAAATTTTTGAAAACTGAAATCAAAATGTCAAAAAGCATAAACAAAATTCTGATTTTTCTCAACAATACACTTTATTTGTAAATATTCTGTATTTAGAAGCTTTTAGTCACTGTGTTTCACTTTGCATTTGGATGATAATGTTTAATGAAATAATTGTTTGACTAGTCGACTACTAAAATAATGGTCAGTTGCAGCGCTAAATGCAACTGAACAATATTTTTTGTTATTTTAAAATTATTTCCTATACTAAGGAATAGACTCGATACTCAATACCGATTCTGAAACGACAATGATAATTAAAAAACACTCTTTCTTTAGACAATAGAATGTGATTTTCAATATTAAATGGTAGTACTTTATTTTCTAGTCCCATGTGTCTTATATCTATGTAATCCCTAAGTGTCCAGGTATGTTATAGTGGTCCATGGGTGTATACTATTATATACACTAGTCTATGTGTCTTATACTTGTGAAAGATACAGCTTAAATCAGTCTGAATGTGACTTTTTTAGTATTGATACCTGCTCAAATAAGTATCTAGTTTCGATACTAGTTTTAGTTTTGACTAATATCTGATTTTCCATATGTTTGACAGCCTTGGTGCACAGTATATGCGTGTGTGTGTGTGTTAATTGCATGTAGTGTAGTGTTTGAGCAGACTGTTTTCCCAGCTGCCTGGCCTGCTGCCATGGGTCCACCTCTTACTGTCATCCTGTCTGACATTAGGGCTAAGCTGGATCTCATTAGGACCAAGGTGGCAGTGATCCCGTCAACATCGCTTTGGCTGCTGCCATATGGGTCGCCTCCAAGGTAACACACTGTATCAGGCTGCTTAAAGCTGCAGGCCTTGTTACGACGCGCACTCACCCCCAAACCTGCCACCTGGACTAGCCAAAATAATATGTCAAACAGTGAGGGAGGAAATATACATGAGGATAATCAGATGAAGCAATATGGAGGATTTCAACATAAAGATGGGGTCATTTCAGGAGGAACATACAACAGGCTTAGTGAGACATAGAGGTCACCACATGTCAAATTATTCTGTCCAAGTCTTATACCTAACAAACCATTTACAACAGAAGACTTCATGTGCTCAGTGTGATCACTATAGAGTTATCATTCTACACATGACAGATGGAACAATCATTTTTAAAGATTGATATTTAAAATAAGCACCTCTTCTCTGTATAGTGCATAAATTTGTGTCATTTTTCTACGCTATAATTTCAATCCAAATAAATAACGTCTGGGGTGCATTATATTATTATAGTTACATTCTGCTATTTATTTATTGCACCCCATGTTTTATAAATAGGACTATACATTTAGAATATTTCTGAGAGGATAATAATTCTACTTTTGTGTCAGTGGTTTAAATTAGTTTCAATATGACCGTTTATTGTTTATATTTTAGCATTATATCACACTTCAAAATGTGTTATCATGACAGGCCTAAGTGTGCCCTGCGTTAAAGCAGCTTAATGTAAAAGCAGCATTTGCAACATTTTAAGAGTTTCTATATAATACTGCAAAGAATAAGCTTCCATGGTTACTCTATTTTCTGATCTATGTTATATAATGTTGACCTGGAGTTGTGATTTGTTTCATTCACACATATTTAACGCACAAAACTCTGAATATTTAGGCTTAGTTCTTCTCAAACAGAAAACGCTCTGTTCCAGCTTGTGATGTGGAACTGAGCATTTTGAGCTTTGGAGATGTAGACAGACTAATAATAAATAGTTACTCAAACAAAAGACAACTCTGAGTGTGTTTTTCAGGAGGTAACAACATTATAACAGGACTTAAACCTCACAAGAATCCATTTTGTGTAATATAGCACCTTTAATAGTTAATCCTAGGATAACAACTAAATCTGCAATCTCCATAAGCTTGGTTACAAAGGACTGGACTGTACAAAGAGCAGAAAACATAACCACTTGCGCAATAGAAATAACTCAACAACTTCAGCATTGCGCATCAATCACTCAAATTTCTAGGGAGCACTTTTTCCAAACTAAATAATCCAAACTTTTCATCCTGCGATCCTGGAAAACATCAGTCCTTGCAATGACCCTGGTGTTGTCATGGTGACGTCACAGTAGTGCAGCATCACTTTACATCTCTCTCTCTCACTCAGCCAACTCTTATCTTTGCCATTAAAACCGGCAGGAAGTCATTTGTGGCTTTGTTTAGTGTGTTCTACAGCAGCTCATAAAACGGCGCCTGTAAAAAAACATAACCACTGTTTCCAAAGCAATAATCTTATCATATTTTATTTGTTGTGTATTCCCGATTTATAACTGCCCCTTTATTGTAGACTCACTGTGATTAATAATGCTGTAATCCTATTTAGATTGATTTGCTCGAGTGTAACTGGGCAGCTGGGTGTATATTGGCTGGGCAACAACTGTGTCAAAGTTGCGTTGCCAGATTGGCTAAGCCTTTTATAGATTTTCTGTATTTATTAAGTTTCAACAATCAAGAAACTGTGTATTTTGTCATTTTGAAAGCCACATTCATTTCTACTGTAGCAGCATCTATTTTGTTTATCGCTGGAAACATTTGTTCAATTTACAATGCAAAATTTTACAGCCTTGTAAATAGAAATAATCCCAGGATGTAATAAACTAATAAGTACTTAGGTTTGGCAGTAGCACATGAATATTTACACCATTGTCCCTATTACTGTATACTTACTGTATTGTAGTAATCATGTGCAGTATTGTAACAAAAGATGAAGTCACTTTACCTGCTGCTCATATGCTGCATTGTACAAAATAATACTCAAAGCCACTTATTGTACATAATCGAGCTGTAGCCCTTTATTATTTTATTATATTTGTATTTTAAATTTTATGTATAAATTTTTATTCTTGTATATATATATATATATATATATATATATATATATATATATATATATATATATATATATTTTATGTATTATTTTATATATATATATATATATATATATATATATATATATATATATATATATATATATATATATATATATTTTTTTTTTTTTTATTTTTTTTTTTTATTTTTTTTTAATATTTTAAATTGTTATGTTCAAGTTTATTTTCTAATATTTATTTATCTTGATTTTGTGTCTATTTCTATTCTTCCCTATATCTTAAACAAATTTCTTCATATTTGTTTAACCATATACAACCTAAACTTTAGCGAGCTACATCTGACTTTTAGATGAGATAAGTATAAGTAAACATTCAAATGTGAAACGTCTCTGAAACAATGGCCTGGTAGATTCCCGTTCTTTAAATTCCTGTATTCTGAGCCAGCATCCCGCTGCCTTTCCCAAGCCCAGCTCCTGCTATTATTTTGCACTTCTCAAAGCAAACACCCAAAATCTCCTGGGCAATGAAAGCTGTAGCAAGAAAACCACCTAACTCTGTCCCAGTGGCCAGCGAAGCAAAGTACATTAAAGAGATAGTCCACTTTTTGTAAACAGATTTGGAGACATAGTCGGGCCAGTAATTCCTCTCATACATGCATTCTTTACTTGAAAATTTAAAAATATCTATAGGTCTAGATCATTGTTCCTGTATGCAACTCCAAATGCCATGAGTTTATATGTATGTATCGTGTGTATCAGAAACCGCTTTTAACAAAATACGTGCATAATCAGAGTGTTACCTTGACATGGCGTCCGTAATGCAGTTTTGACCCGGATATCCATCGCCTCTGACAGCCAGTGACCCCTGTGACATGCCCGGACGAGTTTTCCATGACTCCATTAATGCCGATACTGGAGAAATTAGATTCAACAAGGGGTTGGACTGGTCCCTCACATCGTGCCGCGTGAAAGACATTGTTCCTTGTGCTCCAATCTGGTAATGGAATGAGTGTCCACCGGAATTAACTCCAACAATGGCCGATGTGGGCATGCTGTTATTCTCTTGGTAATAGCTGCCGTCATTGGCCTCCTGCTTAACCCCTTTAGACAGGACATTGTTGGAGAACACATCAGACTCATAGTTGCCATTCATAGAGGAGACAGGGGGTCCTAAGATTCCAGAGAGACTGTACTCGTCAATGTTATTCCTCAGAGACAGATAGGTGGTCTCGGCTGCAGGAAACAGACCCATGGATTGTGACGGTTCGTTATAGGGCTGCTGATTCATACAGTCCTCGTCTTTGTTTGGCTCTGTCTTAATCTGGGTGATGAAGGATGTACTATTTGCATTACATTTAGAGCTTCCAAGACACATGCTTCTGAAGTCAGTGCCAGGCTCATTCTTAATATATTTAACCATGCCCATCTGGTCCAAGCCCACATTGAAAACCTCCCCATCAACCATCTCCACTTTGGGAAACTCAAAGTTCTTGAAGTCTACGTCCTGAGTGAGAGAGGCTGGATCTGGGCTGTTGATGTCATTCTGCACCAGTCCCAGAGCGCTCGCAGGACTGGGCTCCGGAAACCCTGCAGAGGGCGGCTCGTGGGGGCTGCTCCCAGGGAGGCCCCCTGAAGGTGGACTGGACATAGACTGCTGCAGGGTGCTGCAGTTGGCCGTGCTGGTGGGACTGGACACAGAGGACCTCATGTTACAGGAAGCGCTGCAGGCGCTGCTCATGCTCTGAGGGCTGGAGATGGGGGACCTCATGACGTTCATGGGGCTGGTGAGTGGTGGGGAGCCCACGGTGCTAGACTCAACTGGGCTACATGTAGCTGAGTTCCTGCGCTTGATGTGGGCCACACTCTGAGCACAGGACGTCTGGCTGGCCGGACTGCTGACCGCTGAACATGGAGGTCCGAAGCACACAGGTGGGCTGGTGGTGGAGGACACCATGTTATTACTCCCCCCAGGGCTGGACATAGAGCTGGAGGTCTGAGGGCTGCAGGACACAGAGGAGCCCAGCATAGGGCCAGAGTTCACTGGTGTCCCTGAGCCTGCTGTGTGGGTGGAACAGGGCTGCTGGAACCCAAACGGTGTTAACTTCGGGTTTTTTGTGGCTCCACTCTGCTTCTCCTCTAGAGAACGCCCACACACTGGGAACAGTTTCCCAGGGCTGGTACTGCCCCCGTGCTGGCTAAAAGCAAAGTCTGCCTCCCTGGCAGCGTTCATGTAGAGGCCCATAGACTCAGCAACGGTTTTGGAAAGCTCCTTGGAGTCCATTTCCTGCTTATGACCATGAAGAGAGTTGTTGAAGTGTGGGTGAACAAATGGTTGATTGTGGCTGAGGCGGCGCACTGGCTGCTCCTGCTTCTTTGTGTTGTTGTTGTCTTTGCAGTCAGAGGCTGGACTTCCAGCAGGGCAGCTGACGTTGACAATGCCCATCAGAATATCTCCAGTGGTCACACCTGAGTCCTCTGAGCTGCAACAGAACTCCGTGGAACTAGGGACCTGAGGCCACTTGTTCTCTGTGTCCTTCCCATCAAAATAACTTTGGTATCGTTTGGTCTCCATTACTGGTTCACTGAGTGCCCTAAAGGAAAAAATAACATAAAAAGAATTAGAATTTTTATAGTGAACTAATTATTTACAAATTTAGTCTATACATAGCTGTTGTTTTCAGACATTTTTTGTTTGTTTTGCTTTTTTTAATAATAGGTATAGACAGTGACAATTTTTAATGAATGTTAACATGTGTGAATAACATCATTTAAAAAATCACAGCCCATAAACTGTTTGATTGAATGCGTGATCTAGAGAAAGCTCTTGAATTCTCACTATCTAAATATGTCTTTCCTTTCTGCACAGTATCCCCGCCTTTTATAACTTGACCAGGGGTGCACGCAGACACGCACGGTGGAGAGGGAGGTGGGAACGGGTTAATTCATGTCAATGACGCTCTTTGAGCTGCGCGCGCTGAGCCCCGCCTCCTCCGCGCGCTCATTGGCCAATGAAGACCGAGCTCCACCAACCTCCTGTGCCCTGTCACGGATTGGCCCGGCAGCTGTCATTCAATAGTTATAGCTCTTGCAGCCATAACATAGCTGCGACACAAGTTCAGATTTTGTTTTAAAGGCTGGAGGATCAATGTCACATGCAAACCACTTTCACACACAAGCGAACTGTGTTTGGATTTAAGACTGTGACAAGAGAGAATGAGTCTGGGGCATGTTTAAGCAACTACCCCTGCATTTTCCGGATAACTGTATAAAAGCACTGTGATTGCTTTACAGGGGGTGTTTACCTGGCCTATATTCTAACACGGGCATATAAGGGTTTGTGCAGATGTTCCAAATGGCAGAACTAGCCCGTGATATCCTGCGCTGTGCCTGTCCGGCTTCTGTAGGACACAGCCTCGAAATGTGCACTTCTCTCCATTTTTGGACGCAAACTGGTGCTGTGACTTTTCTCTGGTGTTAAACGACCTGCTTTGATAATAGGAGAGTGCACTGTGCGCTTTTGTGACAGCCTGACGATAACATGGGTGTAGGCAACCTCTGCATCGCCCGCCTGATCATTCCTAAAAGATACAAGTTGCCCCACTAGTCCAACTTTGATTGTTACGCACGGACGTCAACTTATCAGGGAGTGTGCACGAGACTAACGGTCCCGCGTGAAAGTTATCCCAAATGTGGCGCGTGACAAATGAAGCGGGGGTCCGGCGCACTTGTCATGAAAATAGTTCTCACAGAAGTGACACACACACAAATCTGGGGCACACTGGACAAACGCTGAGCCCTGTCCTCATCTTACCTTCCTTAATTACGACATCCAGAGTTGTCAGGTGGCTGTGTTGCTGGGCAGCGATAATCCAGAAGGACAAAAAGAGCCGAGGCAAAACGCAAAGTGGATAAATCGCGCTGAAACGTCCCTCTGTCTACTCTCCTCAGTTTGACAGCGCGACACACACCGGATAGAAGTGTAGCCTACTGCGTATTCTCACTGTAGTCCCCCTCAGCCTCTGACAGGACGAACCACAGCGACGGCTCTGGCGACAAGACGCGGGCGCGAGCTCACATTATGTCCGCGCGAGCTCTCCGGAATTCAGCGGGATCCTGGATGCTCCTAAAAAAAACATAGAATAAGTCTTTAAAACAAACTAAAAGGAGTCTGGAGAAACGTCATCCGTGCACCTCCTACTGCAACGAGTGCACAACACAAACTCCGAGCTCTGGGTGAGGAGGAGGAGGAGGAGGAGGGGAGGCAGAGCGGCCCGGGGAGGAGGAGGAGGAGGAGGAGGGGCTCTGGGCGCAGGTACACTCTGGAAATAGGGCAGCAGACTCAGCGCTCGCTAGTTCAAAGCCGGTCATTGGGACTTGGAACTTGGTTTTAAGTGTTCTCTGTGCTCTCTACTATCAGACTCACTCCTGTCCTGTCGTTTCCTCCTCGTTTGGGAATGTTAGTCCAACTGTTAAGCTAACTGTAGTGTTATTTTAACCTTAGCCCGCGTGGTATTTACTGATGCATGTAGCTTACCTGCTATCATTTGGTTAAACTACACTTCTGTCACTAATGCACACTATACTGCGTTATACATGTTTAAGAGGTGCATTGTAACTTCCTGGTGTTAAAGACGAGCATCCTACACTAGAAAAAAGTTATGCAGTGCAAAAGAGGAAAAAACTGAATGCTCCTGGGACCGGGTACTATGAATAACTAGGTTACTTGGACTAGCACAGCAGCGCCATCACTGAGCACCCCGTCTCCTCCTCGAGCTCGCTTTAATCCCTCTGATGTGCCGCTCAGCCAATCAAACGCACGCTCGCGCTCAGGACAGGAAAGAAGAGCGGGAAAAGTTCATTTTTATGTGACGTTTGTAAAATGCTACAACAGGAAGATGAAAAAGGCACGAGAACGGTTGTCTCAAGGGTAAAATCCATCCAGACAGAGCTCCGTGAGGCCATAGCGCCTGCCCCCACTAGGTGGAGCAGTATTTCTTTTCCTGCACACAAGGTCATTCAATTAAATAGTCTTGAAACATGTTTGTCCTTTTCTAGTTTTATGTTAGTATTGAGTGGCCTTATTTTTTTTTTCTTTTTGTTTTTTCTTATTTTATTGGGATGAATAGGTAATGCTATTTCCTTAGCACAAAGGCGCAAGCTAAAAATGGCTACAACAGACACTGCGCTAATGTAGAGTCCACTGCTATTTTACACTTGCACTTATTACTAATGACTCATTTTTATTGAACTCCAGACGTAACATAGGATATTAATAACACAGGATGGGATTCTGTAAAATTAGGAATACTATACAGTATATATGTAGGCCTATGTGTGTATGTTTCTCTCCTTTGAATGGCAGTAAAAATATTTTTGCTGACTTTTAGCTTTCATAAAACTATACTAACCCTACCTGGAGTCATGTTATCTCGCTGTACTGCATGTGGAGAAGTTTATGTGTGCTAACTCTTGCAGCCTGAAGACCTAGAGGAATACAATTCATCAGCATTATTCAGAAGAAACATTTATTTACATGTTGTGGCTTCAATGTGAACACAGACTTTAGTTTTACTCCCACATCCCATAATCACTTTAATCTGTGAAGTTGTCACTCAGTTCAGCCATTATGCAGCGTTTCAGATGAATGCATCAGCGGTGCATAGAAGTCGTGGATTCGGTGAGGAGAGCTGTACTTTTATGTTCTTTTCTTCCTTGTCTGCAGGTTTGCACCGTGAGTCTGCAGCTGTTGTCCACACAGATTTCTTCAACACTGCCTCCTTCATCTGCCTTTTGACTGGAGGTTTCTTTTGAAGATGACAAAAAAACATTATTACATCAATTTGATATTTTTCTGTTCCACACAATAAGCTCTTGTCACACATCATGAGCAAATATAATTTAGCTTTTCATCAGAAAGTTTTCAGTGTTGGAAATCAGGAATTTTCTGATTGGCACAGCACTGAATTATATGAAATAAAAATAATTGGTCCAAATTGACTACAGCCACACTGAATCCGCCTGAGCTTTTTACGCAACATCGTTTTAGTCAAATCACTGATAATAACTGTCGCTTGAAAACATTGTTCATACACAGGCACTAAAAATAACCCTTTTTAGAGAGGGGAAAAGAGGAAAATCCTTTCGGGTGAGTGATTGCTATGATTAGGAGCAGGCTTCCTCTCTAGTTTAGACACATAGCAGACAGCTCCAGTAGCTGAAAGGGCCAAAGGCATTACAGGGAGGTGCGCACCGCGCCTCTTGGGGACAGGTGAATTGGAGCATGTTAACTCTTGAAACAAAACACTAGTCAACTTAGCAGAAGAGCCGGTCCCATGAGTGTAGTAATTACAGAGGTAGTTTTAATCAGACTAAGCACATCAGAGCACTTTTATTTAGCAGCTTGTTTAGCCTAGATTCATTTTAACTACTGTCATTTTGTTACCACAGACTGTAATGAGCTTAGTAAGAAGTGAGAAGTGATTTTTTAATCAAATCTATTTGACGTAAAGAGAGGACACTATATTCAAAAGCATGAGTTATATGGGCTTGTGGACTGGGCTTTGAATAGGATTGTACTGCCGACTGTAAGGAGGGTTCAAACACTGCTGCAAAGAGATCTCAAGATTACTCAAACATGCATGGCTGACATCTAACATCTCTTCAGGCATGTTTTTGATGAGGGAGCAATGTTATAACATGATAGAAAGCTCCAAAAAAAGTGAATTTTGCCATTTAGATTTTTTGCATAATACCTCTTTAAGGAGTTAGATTGCTGCTACATCTCACTCGAACTACAAGTGATGTTCAGGATGTATGAAAAAACATACAAATTCGCATCGTGTTGTTGATAGATTTGTCAGAGTGCATTGTAATGTTGTAATATTTTGTCTTTTCCAGCATTTCTAAAGGATGCAGTGATTTGGACACAACAAGAACCTGGCAGCACAGCTCCTGGAATTCAATAAAATCTGTCAGTAATGTCAGTAAGTAGTAATTACCTGCATTGTTCTTTGCATTTTTATTTTAGGAGACATATTGTGCTTGTGCAAAATTGACTTTCAGAGCTTTTAATCATGCTATAAATGTATTCCCTACTCATTTACCCACTTCGAGTTGTATTTAGAGTGATTCGTGCATATTCTCCTGCATTTGAGACGTCATCGCTCTGATCAACCTCCGTTTTTTACCGCCACCACTACACGCCCACTGCTCTGTACTTACTTTGTTCCACAATTTTATTTTCTTAATCGGTGATATGCGTAGGATTCAGCAGCGTCGCATCGCCCTTTTAGCACAAATGAAAAAAATAAATCTGCGACTCACAAGAATGATCTGCAGCTATCCATAGAAGAGGTCCACATTATTCAGCGCTTTGCTGTGATGATATTGATCAGACCTTTTATATTTTTAAGTTGTTTTAGATCAATATTGCGATTTAAAATGTCCAAAATACAACAGGATCCACAGATGTCACAGATTATAACTATATAGCAGACAAAATCACAGTATGTCTTCTTTAACTGCACACACAAACATAACCTCCATTGTGAAAGACTAGCTCTAGTTTCTTTATCGAAGAGAATAAAATTTGCCAGGGGTCTAGAATACACATTTCAATACTTTACGAAGATGTGAGTCTGGTCACTGGTGAATCTCCCCGTTTTCAAATAGGCGTGATTGACATGTGCGTTAGCCAATCAGGGACATGTGTGGCCATCCGTATTGGAAATAATAAAGGAAAAAAAGTATCACAATGGGCAGAAAAACATGGCATATTTCTGCAGAATCAATGAGTGAAGCACTAAACTGTGTTAATCTGAGGTGAGATACATTTGATTTTTATTTGTAAATCATAGGGGACCAATGACCAATGTGTGCCTTCGTTTCACTGAAAAAAACTGATCTGAATGCACAATCACGTTTGACCGGGCTTGAGACGCAGCAGACGGCATGGGGACCAGACTCATATCAATCTGTATTAAAAAAAATAAAAATAGAAAGAGATATTCTGGATTTGGCAAAAATTAAATATCTTGTTGGCGACATCTTGTGATAAAAGTACCAATGTTTTTTTTATACTAACATGAAATAATTATAGCTCATTCAGTTTAGCTAATTGGTGCCACATGCTACATGCATAAATGTATGCTCAGACTGAGAGGTGTAAGTGGTAATTGCACACCATTGAATACACAATGAGTCATTTAAGTATATGTTGAAACATTTCACACAATGCATAATTTTATTTATTAGGTGTCACATAGGGCTCTGGGATGGTATTTACTGTAAAAGGTGTCAATGAGCCAGCATAATATATCTGCAGCTATTTCATGCCATCCGGATTTGAATAAAAATACAAAATCTTATGCATACAGTAGAAACCAACAAATCCTATTTTTGTTAAGAAAAACTAGTACCGGTAAAATTGTTTGATCTTGTTGATTTGAGCACAGTCGTAATGATGTATAAGGCATATAATCATAAGCTCCCCCCTTGTTTACAGATGTTATTCAAACAGAGAGAGTCAATATCATCTTAGCCCAGGCATGCCCAAACTGTGGCCCGGGGGCCAAATGCGGCCCTCAGACCAATTTTTCTTGGCCCTCAAGCTTCCAGATGAATTCATCCATATTATGTTAAACAGTACTTTACTTGTACATTTCTGAAAATCTACTAACAAGCCCATATCAAATATGTAATGTGTCCCATTGAGGATGTAAACATGAATAAAGGTCTAGTGGTTCAGTTCAGTTCACTGTAGTGAACTGATGCTGCTTTTCTTGGAATTCTTGTGTGTTATTATTAAATAGGATTAGGCATTATAATTTTTACTTCAGCCTAAAACGTTTTGGTCATGATAGAAATGTTATGTACAACCTTGCACAAATGAATAATGTTTGATTTTGAATGTAGTGACCGAATAAAATACTTACTAAATGTTTTAATTGTGTAACTGCTGAAAATGTATGACCTGGCGAATTATTATTATTATTATTATTATTATTTTATTTTATTTTTTTACTGTAAATTTTTCGATTTTTTATTTATTTATTTTATTGTATTATTTCTTTTCTTGATTAAAGACCCTGTACCTGATTTTTATTTCCTTAAACACATGAAAAACAGATTATAGATATAGTTAATTTTGCAGTGATCCAGAGTTATTTCTCACACCTATATATTGCTTTTCACAACTCTCAAAAACCAAAGCGGGTTTTGCGTGACGGGAAAACTAACAACAACTAGCATGCTAACATTATCAGACAATTAAATGCTTTATATATAACAGCGTGTAGTGGACATAGTGACATAGAAATAAATCAGATACTGGACCTTTAGCTACCAATTTACCACTCAGCATATGCAAGTAGGCTGTATAAGTTTGCTTAGTTTGGACTTGGCTGCATGTTATGAAAATTGGTGTTAGGTTAGTGTTGAGTGTGGCCAGTCTCCAGGATACGACTGGATGCTAAGGCTCACCAATGAACGTCAAGACTGGGGAATATAATTTACACTGGTCCCTCAGTTATCGCGGGGGTTATGTTGTAAAAATAACAAGCAATAGGCGAAATCCACGAAGTATCAGCTTTATATTTTACGTATATTTTATATGTTTTGCAGCTGTAAAACCCCTCACCACACACTTTATACACTTTTCTCACACAGGCATTAACATTTTCTCACATTTCTCTCTTGTTTAAACTCTCTCAAAGTTCAAACCTTCGTAGGCGCCTTTGTTGGTGCAGAACGTTTCATCGACATTGTGGGTTTTGTTGGGGAGAAAACTTGCAAACATTCAGCACTTCAGAGTCACACTGCGATCCAACGTTTATGTAAATTTGTCTGAACACATTCTGTACTGTACAGGAGACACGGCACGGAGGAGACTGATGGACAATGGTCTACAGTCCCTTAGACAATCAGGACGCAGAACACAATACACGTTCATATGCTGTGAAAAACTAAACAAAAAACAAATCCCCGAAACTGCGAGACCACGAAAGATGAACCGTGATATAGCGAGGGACAACTGTACTAACGAATTTGCACTCTGGTTGCTATGGGTAAATAACAAAAATGTGCTTAGACAGTTCAGTAATACACGAAATTGCATAGTTGTGAATGGATAATTTTGTATGTTCAACATTATCAGATACCTTTATCAGTTTCATCACCTTAAATCGCCCTGACACATGGCCGGCACGTATTGTCTAAATGGTGAATCATATGCATTGGGGCTGCCTCTCTGCACAGTGTCTCGAGTAGGCCTATTATGTGTACACCACCTGTGGTTTCTCTCCATCCCGTTTAAGCAACAGCGACAGAAAACGCTCTGATGATTAAATAACGTGTTTACCCTGAGCGTAGAGAGAAATACATATTCAGTGAGAACATTGCGTATAGGTGCCAGCCTGACTTCTTATCACGCAATTAACATGTGGAGAGTTATCACTAAATGATCTGTTGTTTAAAACTGTGTCAAATACGTTGTAAATTGATATTCCTGGTGCTTGTCTGAATTCTAGGGCTGCAGTTGACGATCCTGCCCATCCATTAGTTGGCTAAAAAGGGGGCGTGGCAAAAGCTCTCAAAACTGTTATGTATCTGTGTGTATCTGACCCAAACTGCACTCACAAGACCACACCTGCAACTATTTATGCAGAAAAAGTACTAGGAAACAATGTACGTATATAAAGGCAGATTAAATTTGTGAATTTAATCTTGTGAGTTTAATCTGTCTGTTACTATCTACTCACTCACTCATTTCTGCTTTTGTCCCACATAAATACAAATACAATGGTCCCTTATTTATCGTGGGGGTTATGTTCTAAAAATAACCCACAATAGGCGAAATCCATGAAGTACTCAGCTTTATTTTTTACAATTATTCTATATGTTTTTTGCTGTAAAACCCCTCACCACACACTTTATACACTTTTCTCACACAGGCATTAACATTTTCTCACATTTCTCTCTTGTTTAAACACTCACAAAGTTCAAACCTTCGTAGGCGCCTTTGTCGGTGCAGAATGTTTCATCGACATTGTGGGTTTTGTCTGGGAGAAAATTTGCAAACATACAGCACTTCAGAGTCACAAGATTTATGGTTGAACAGTGGTCTATAGTCCCTTAGCCAATCAGGACGCAGAGCACAATGCATGTTCATACGATGTAAAAAAGCATGTAAAATGGCACCCAAAAAAGTCTGCGAAACAGCGAGACCGCGGAAGGTGAACTGCAATACCACGATAATAGCTACTGGATACATCCGCACCTCCTAATACCATATAACATCACTGTAGATACATTCATTCCCCGCTGTTTTCAAAATGGATCCTGTTAACGTCACACAAAACAGAAGAGTTAATATTTGAGATAAGATTAATAAGTGCAGTCAAGTGCACTGGACTCATCTCTGATTTGTAGTGCTCTCCTCACCTGTCGATTACGCGGCTCATGTTGTTCAATTATATGTAATTTTATCAACAGTCTTGTTGATGTCCAAAGTACAACACACACACACACTCTCAGGTCTTTGAAGCTGACTTGCTGCTATGCTGTTCATTAAAGAGGGGGTATTTTACTTCTACGGGGCGTTAGCTACTAACACAATATATTCTGATCACCGTGTTACCTTTTATTGTTTTGGATATGCTATATTTGATGTTCTGAGTCTCAAGGAGTCTCTCCTTTGTCAAGTTGCTGTGTGTAGTTTTATATCATGTTTTTGTATTTTTATGGAGGATTGTGATGTGGGAGCATGGGTGAAGTCGGCTTGTGAGCGGAGCACTGGACAGAATCTTACAGCTAACTGTAAGGAGGGCTTAAATATTGCACTGCAGAGATCGCTAAATTACTCAAACATTCATGAATGACATATAAAACCACTTCAGGCACAAGGGAACAATGTTATAATAATAACCTGCCCTTTATCTCCAAAATTCTTGAAAAAACTGTTGCTTCTCAACTCCACACCCATCTTGCCACTAACAGCATCTATGAACAGTTTCAATCCGGTTTCCGCTCACTCCATAGCACAGAAACAGCACTTCTTAGAATCACCAATGACCTCCTTCTAGCCTCTGACTCCGGTTTACTCTCCATTCTCATCCTCCTTGATTTAACAGCTGCTTTTGAAACCATCTCCCACAACATTCTCATTCACAGACTTCAATCCATTGGTATTTCCCACACTCCTCTCTCCTGGTTCACCTCATATCTCTCTGACCGTAGTCAATTCATTCATCTCAAATCCTACAAATCCAACACTCTCCCTGTCTCTGCTGGTGTTCCCCAAGGCTCTGTCCTAGGCCCCCTTCTCTTCATCATCTATATTCTCCCCCTTGGTCTTCCGTTCCGTAAACACAATATTCACTTTCACTGCTACGCGGATGACACCCAGCTCTACATCTCCACCAAACCCTCCTCATCTCTCCCTCCAACCTCTCTTACCCTCAGTTTACAGGAAATTCATTCCTGGTTCTCCTCCAACTTCCTCCAACTTAACAGTTCTAAAACCGAAGTCCTCCTAGTAGGCACCCCCTCTACTATCTCCAAATCCAACAGCTTCTCCATCTCCATCCATGATTCCACTGTCCTTCCTTCCCCTCAGGTCAAGAGTCTGGGTGTCATCCTCGACAGCACACTTTCTTTCCACTCCCACATCAATAACATCACCCGCTCTGCCTAATTTCACCTCCACAATCTCTCCCGTCTCCGTCCCTCTCTCACTCCTCACACCTCTGCCATACTTGTTCACAGTCTTGTGACCTCCCGGATTGACTACTGTAACTCCCTCCTCTATGGTCTCCCCAACAAATCCCTCCAGAAACTGCAGCTTCTCCAAAACTCCGCAGCCCACATCATCACCAGGACCCCATCTCTCCACCACATCACCCCCATCCTCCAAGAACTACACTGGCTTCCCATAAAACAGAGAATCCACTTCAAAATCCTACTCTCCACTTTCAAAGCTATCCATAACCTGGCCCCACCTTACATCTCTGACCTCCTCCACATCTCCATTCCCTCTCGCTCCCTCCGCTCCTCTTCCTCTCTCCAGCTCTCTGTCCCCTCTGCCCGTCTCATCACCCTGGGGGGCAGAGCCTTCAGCTGCTCTGCTCCCCAGCTCTGGAACTCTCTCCCTCCTGACCTCTGCAACATTGACTCTATTCCACTTTTCAAATCCAGACTCAAAACCCACCTGTTCACACAATCCTACACCACATAATCAGTCACTCTCACCATCTTCCAGTTTTGTATCTCTGTTTTATCTGTAAATATGTGTTTTTAACTTGGTCTTGTATAGTGTCCTTGAGTGTCCTGAAAGGCGCTTTCAAATCAAATGTATTATTATTATTATTACACTGGTCAACACTAAATTTATTGTCTAAGATTTTTTAGCTGATTTAGGATCATTTTGATGTGCTGAATCCAAAAATCACATTGGTTTTGCTCAATCAGGTCAACGTTCTGAACTAAGCTACATATTTGTTTTTGGACGATTTTGTTTACATGTATGAGTATTTTCACGTCATATGATGCAAAATTCTGTTATATTTCTCGCTATAAACAAATTCTGAAGATTTTGCATGTGCCAACTTATGACTAATTGTTTTTTTTTTAAATATATTACAAGTGAATGAAATGGCTTCGACTAGAAGATCTTGCAAAAATAAGCCTGACATATTCTGCTACATCTGCGGTCAATACACCAATGTTCCTAACAGGAATCAAGTCACAAGTTTCATAAAGCGTGCTTATCATGCTTATTTTGGGATTAAACTTGGTGACCAAGATGAAGCTTGGGCGCCACACATGGCATGCAAGTCATGCACCGAGTATCTGCGTCAGTGGACTAAAGGCAAGAAGAGTTGTCTGAAGTTTGGAATTCCCATGGTTTGGAGGGAGCCCACATCAATAGCTACTTCTGGGCTATTGATGTGACTGGGATCAACAGAAAGAACCGTAGCAGCCTCAAGTATCCTGACCGTGAATCAGCACGTCGTCCTGTAGCTCACTGTGATGAAATTCTAGTACCTGTGTTTGGAGAAGTTCCTGACATCAGTGACAAAGATTCCTCCAGTGTGGTTTTAATGATGATGCTCCACATCCTTTTTCCCAAAAGGAGCTAAATGTTCAGGTTTCCTGAGAATCTGGGATCACTGAGTGATGAGCAGGTGGAGAGATTCCATCAGGGCATAAAAGAGATGGAGACCAGGTATCAGGGACGCTGGGATGCAGTCATGATGGCTGATTACCATTGGACTCTGAAGAGAGACATCCCTGCTGCTGAGCATTCAAGGGGTTCATAAAAACAGAAGTTCATGTCCTGAATTTTGCACAATGATAACGTAACATTTCAATTTACATGTACTTACCTTTATCAATTAACATAACATAACATTTAATTAATACATTCTGTTAGAAAACTATTTTTTATCTCCTAAAACATTTTTTGGATGAGAAATATTAAAGAAAAGCAACTGATAATGTCACAAAATTGTAATCAATTTAGTCAGAAGATCGGATTTTTCAAAATCAAATTAGCATAAAAACCTGACCTGACTGAGAAAAATGGATATCATTTTTGGATTCAGCGGTGCTAAATGGTCCTAATTCAGTTGAAAAAACACAGACAACTTTCAAAAATGTTTTTATGTAACCCAGTGTTATTATTAATATGGTAGAAAGCATAATACCCCCTCTTTAACAAGACGTTTGTAATAACTACAGTGTGTTTTTTTATTTTTTTTAAACCAAGACCAGCAACAATTCTTCTGATCCAATCCTTCCTGGCTCTACAGTGTTTTCTGTGGTCTGCTGACCTCTTTTCTTCTCTGCTCAAGTTACTCCCCTAATTTTCCACCTCTTAGTTTATTAATTGCCCTGGGTGACACAAGTGAATATTGTTGTTATTATTTGTAAGATAGTGGTTTCATCTGGTAACAGATTTCTGTTTTCTGTTTATCAGAATACCTCTGGACATATGATGTGTTTTTGAGTCAGTCAGGCAAGTCACATACATTTTGAAGTGCGATATATTGCTTGAGAAAATATAGAAGAAAAACGTTATTTTTTTCCCTAAAAACTCTTCTAAATGAACAGTCAGACTCACTTGTGAGACACCTGACTTTGACTTGTCCTTTGTGACTTGAGACTCGACTCTGGCTTTGGGCTCTTGACATGGATTGACTAGGCTTTTACAGGCAAATTCTTTTTTCTAATGAAATGGCACATTTGTATGCAAATTAGCCATGTGCTCTTAAGTTTCACTTTCACAAATGCAGCTCTTCAAGCGAGGACAGAGAAATGTGCGCTTCTTTGGAGGGAATCAAATCTGTACAGCCTGTGAGTGAAGAAGTGACTCATGTTTAAAAGTTTATTGAGTCTAATCATTTCTGGGGTGATGTAAATTACATTGGCTTAGGCAGCCTCTCCAGAAAGAAACCTTAGGAAGGTCAGATTCCAATGAATCCACATGACTCCCTTTATAGAAAATAGACTTGATTTGAAGTGAATTGTTCTCATATTGTCCTGGAGATGATGCTTGGTAAGTCCAGAATGATATGTCTTTGTATTTTTTATACAAAATGATATCAGTCCGGTCCCCACGGCCTTTGTTGTGTCTCAAGCCCAGAGGGGATGGGGACCAATCAGATCAGTTATTTTCAGTGACACATGTAAAATGAAGGAGCTCATTGGTCACCAATGATCTACAAATAAAATCACATTTCTTTTACCTCAGACTAAGTTTACTGCTTCGCTCATTGATTGTGTGGAAATCTGCCATGTTTTCAGTCCTGTCTGATTTTTTTTTTTTTTTCCTTTACTTTATTTGCTACGGACGGATCATGTGTGTCTCTGATTGGCTGATCCATCTGTCAATCACACCAATCTGAAAACCAGTGACCAGAATAACATCTTTGTACATGTATTGAAGAGGTGTGTCTTATAGCTCCCAGGCAACTAAAGATGGTATGTATGACCACGTAAGGAGACTTGTACTAAAACCAGTGACTTGACTGAGCTGACCCATGTGACCAGGGGACTTGGACTTACCTGTATATTTGTGACTCACTCCCACCTCTGATAATAAGTCATCAAAATTAGTTATTCAACCCAGCTGAAATCTCATCATAGTGCCAACAATAAATAAAGTTCTAACGATAAACAATGACCCCCCAAAATGAGTGCTCCACCTGTCAAATATTGCATTATAATTAGACATAGTAATTACCGTGACAGGCGTATCAATAATCTTGTTTGCTTTTCTTGGGATCTCTCCTCCATACTGCCCACTGTCTAGCTCAAAGGTAAAGTGACGCATCACAACAGTTAGCCAGTCGACAGCCAGCCCACCATGTGACTCTGCTCCAGATTGTACAGAGAGACTGCATAGACACCAGCGTGGAGACTTGAGGAGGATTAGAAACGCCACCTTTGCTTTAGTGCGCCGTCTCGCTGTTTGTGTGTCATTTAGAAAGGTTACCGTCTGCTTCTCTGTCTGTCACTTTGCCATTCGACGGGGAACTATGTAGGAATAATTTTCAAACAAATAGACTGTAAATCCGTGTGAATCCCCTGTGAAGCTTTGATCTCAATTTAAGCATCTGGGTTTTGCATATGGATGCTAATGTAGCGTATAACAGTGGGCCTCTGGAGAGTGGCTCAGTCTGGTGAGGATAGATGTGTACATATAGTGCTACATATGATGGAAGTTAATATTTTAACACTTAGCTCTCTGGGGTCTTTTATTTAACAACTGCACTTTTTATGTAGTGTTTATATATTTTTTTTTATTTAGTTTGTAGCAGATGGGCCAGAGGAGACGTGTGTGCCCATCATAACAATACACAGATATAAAACTACACAAGTACAGTGTCACTTCTACATTATTCACTGCATTGATATGTCTGACATCTGAGAAATATTAGTAATTTCAATAGATGTATTTTGAATAGAAAAAAAAAAAAGATAATACGCAAAATGTGCCTTGTAAACACACTTGAGACTTTCAGGTTTTTTGAGTATCCTGGTTTTGTGTGTGTCCGTGTAAACGCAGTATCCTGACTTCAGTATCCTGGATAAGTCAGTATCCTGGTTATGAGAAACAAAGATACTCTCACTGGGGTATTCTGGTAGTATCCAGGATACAGTCGCATATAGACGCAGTATCCTGATGTCTCACACTGCTGCTGTACTGAGCATGTGCAAATACAGTAGGAGCAGCAACTTTCCCAAAAAGACTCAAACCTCTTCCAGAAACAAAATAAAAACGGTCTATGTCAATACAACCACCTTTCAACACCTTTATTTTATGGTATATCTTGCTCTTTTGTTATTAGAATCAGGCTTAAAAGTCTTAAGTTGGCAAGGTGACGAAAATGTTTAACCCCTTGCCATATTTGTGCCATGGTTGCCGTAGTGATCCCTCTAAATATCCAGAATATTCTACTAACACATGTATACAGGTTTCTGTGAGTACATGTGGGCAAAGCCAGGCACGGCAATTTGTATAGCACAATTCATACACAAGGTAATTCAAAGTGCTTTACAGAATAAAAAAATACATTAAAATCACAATACAAAAAATCAAAATGTAAATAATCACAAATAATAATGTAAACTTCATATCCAGAATACTGTTATACTGGGATAAGGCTCATAACTGTGATCCTTGTGCACATGTAAACAGCACATGTAAACACACACAGTGACTCAGTGTAGGGCTGATCACTTTAAAATCACATAAATGCAGATGAAGAGACACGTCTAGAGCCCTAAGTCTTGTACCATCGTTTATAGTAAACAATGTTCTATAACAACGGACACAAGACGCTGACAAAAACAACTAATTATTCCCTGTGTTTTCCAAAAAAAGGAAAATTCATTATACACACACTTTGAAGTACGGGCAAGATCAAAGCTAATCACTGCTGGATTTCATTGGGGGCGCAAAAACCCTTAAAAAGGTAAACAATATGTGAACCTGATTTGAACAAAGAGCGAGATGTCAAATCAATTAGCCTGCATGTTGTTTGGAAGCAGCTCTGGCCTGTGATCATCCTCCACTGAAGCAGGAAAACCTCTGAAAATGAGCATGCGGCTCTTGTGGAGCTGTGCGCGCTGATGAGCTGCATGTCACATTCATTATGCCAGATACGGGCTGGCTGCTTTTCTGAACTCTCAATTCATCTATTTGTAATCATAAAGTAACAAGGAAGGTTTGAGGCGAGCTGAAAAGCAACTTATGTTATGCATGAGTGGATGTACTGTAAGCGCTTTCTAGCACCATGCTACGATTTAAAAATAGCCTTTAGCCTTCCTACAAGCTACTGCAGTGGATGGAGTTGTTAGCATATAGGCCTTTATTTATTCAATTTGACTGCTCATTCTAGCTCCCCAAAAGGCCTTGTACAAAACAGTTAATTAGCCACATATTTCCACTTCTTATCTTCACTTTTTGCTTTCACTTGAACAGCTGTTTATCGGTTATTATTAAGCCGTCAATGTCAGGACATAATCAGTATTTGTGTGCGTTCGCTTTATTAATTACATCGGCTGGTATGAACTCCAAGCACTTGGTGAAAAATATCAAAAGCTGACGCCTGTGTCATGATTAATTTCGCAGTGAACAGTCTCCGAGATGTCAGTGGTAATTAGGCATCACCCATTGCATAACACACCATGTGTCAGGGTGGGTGGCATGTGTGTGAATGAGAGGAGGACACAGAGGGGAGGGGTGACCAGACAAAGACACAGATTTGACTTCCTCAGAGGGGAAAGTTTGGCTTTAACACTGCCATTAGTCGTAGATACATCTGGTAAACAAAACTGGAAAACGCAGCGTGGACGTCAGCAAAATCCAAACATTTGACGCACACAGAGTTAGAAGATAAAACATATAAATTATTAGTCTCTGTGTAATTAGTATTGGATTTTTTATGTCATTTTTGCCCAGTTGTCAATAAAAAAAACATAATTTGTGGACTTTATAAGTGAAACCTTTTAAATTAGTAGGGAGTCTACATTAAAGGTTCCATATTGCACTATTTTCTGATCTATGTTTTAATGTTTCCTCATCACAAACAGACCTGGAGTTGTGTTTTGTTTCATTCACGCACATTTAACACACAAACCCTGCAGATTTAGGCTGAGTTTTTCTCTCAAACTGAAAACTCCAACTTTAAAACTACCACTTCATGACATCACAAGGTGGAACAGAGCATTTTGAGCGTTGGAGATGTCAACAGACTAATAATAAAGTGTTACTCAAACACGTGTGAATGAAACAATGAGGAAACAACATTACAACATGGTTTAAACCTCACAAGTCAGTTTTGTGTAATATAGGACGTTTAAGTGGTGAAAGAGAGAAGCCAAAGGTGCTATGATGATAATGCATAAAGGGCGGCAGACCTTGAACTTTGCAGAGTGTTAGCGATAGCGTTTGAAACTGTGATCGCAAATTACAAAATGTATAACCACAACCACATTCTGGTATTAGCAAGACAAGGCGTTGCTAGATAATTTATGTAATTTATGGTCATGATTCAAACTTTAAAAGCTAAAACTATCAGAACATGTTTAGTGACAATGTATGTTTGCCAATTCTTATACATTAGATGTTTTTAAATCGCCAAAAAAGAAGAAATAGATACAGTGCTAGTGTTATAAAAAAGTGTTTATTTGAATAGAGACAAATACAACAAACGTATTAACAGGTTTTCTGATGTAAATATAAAAAAGCATGATACAAAACATTACGCTACATCTTCACAAACCTGCGCAGTACTTTCATTAGCGGGATGCATGCTACTTGTGTTGTGATTGCGCTCTGAAGGGGGAGCACAGAGAGCAAAGTGAGGGGAGACTCTGAAAATGTAACTTATAAGACATGTTAATATGTAGTTTTCGGCAAATATAGCATCTTCAAAACGATAAAAAGTAAACATGTTGTGTTAGCATAGAAATAAAATCCCCGGTCTTTACGTTTAGCTCCTTTCACAGTTTAATAAACACTTAAGGATACACGCAGTTTAATGTCTTTTTAAAATCTTCATTACTGTATAAATTTCCACACTGACCCAAAATGTGTTTCTTTGTGTTGTACATCTGCTGTTACTTCAACTGCACGCAAAATTACAAACAAAGCATCTTTATTAATCCTGCGAGTGACTTTTGTTCGTTTTTCTCCCCTTCCTTTCCGCTTTCCAAAATAAACAATGGCCCGTAACACTCAAATTAACACAGATTGGGATTTGATGTGCTGTGCGGTCCAGATGGCTCGCTCATCGATTTCGCTCTCTGGCGGGCTGGCAGTGCAGCTGAGGACGGAGACACTTCCAGAGCGGATTTGGGAGAATGTAGGCCAGGGAGTGCGTGCTGCTGCTCGAAGAGACTAGCCGCCAGTGCTGTCATGTTTTACTGCACTTTTTCTATTTGAGGGAGAGGAGAGGAAGAGAGAGGAAGCACAGTGTTACCGCCTATGCTTGTGTGTGTGTGTGTTTGTGAAATGAAGGGAAGTAGTGTCTTTTGAGATGGGTAAACAAGCTTGGGGGAAAAAAAACTTGTTTTTTTTTTGTTTTTTTTTTCACCTACAGCGTGTGTAGAAGTTGTCAAATAATAGACAGTGATGTGCGGATTAGTGTTGTCACGATACTGAAAGTTCAATCTCGATTTTGATACAAAGAGATAGACTCGAAATGCGCAGGAGAAGTCAGTAGTTTTATCTATGACGTAACTGAATCGGGGGGAAAAAATCGACTCAATACTCACTCAACACCAATTCTGACACCACAATATAATACTAATAATCCTACTTTTATACTTGTTTTGATACTCAAAATCGATCATTCAGGAAAGGCTCTTTTATGAGATTCGAATCTTCATTGCAAAGAGCCGTTCAAAAGACTCTCTTATATAACAGAAACCAATGTGAGAACTCATTTTAAGAACAAACTAATCACAGAGAGAAACAACCAAGACTCAGATTTGTTAAAAATGGTTCAAACTGAGAGTGGGAGTGAAAGAAAAAGATTTGGTTCTTTAAAAAAATTTGATCCGATTCCAATAGTTTATGTTAAGGAACCGTTCAAAAGAGCCGACATCACTGTTTTTTAAGTATCACCAGCTCAAATGAGTATCTAGTTTTGATGGTAGTATTAGTTTCTTTTGATATTCGTTATTTAGTATCAATTAGCGCCTGATTTTCCAAACCTTTGACAACCCCCGATGAAATACTAATCGTAACCCACTGACAAGTTGTTTGCAGAGGGTAGCGTGAGTGTTGGAGATTTATGCTTGAGACAATAAATTAAGCAGAGTATAGCAGTGTCCGCTATAGCGCTATAGGCATCAGCACTTTTTTAAGCAGTGTTGCTCCGACATTCAAATGCAACTTTTGGAGCGAGTCATTATTCAAAAGCCTAGCCTCCATCTGGAAAGTGGCAAACTTGGCTGTTTTCCTGGTGTTGCTGTAGAGGGAAAGTGGGTCTGTGTGAAATTGCAGGACTCATGATACTTGGCTAAGGTGTAAATTTGTCTGGCTTTGATGATCATTTTCTTCGCGGGCTGAGCATTGCCAATAGTGGAAGGGTTAAAGTTGTTACAAGACTTTGAAACTTTTCAGGTTTGTAAAATTTCCTGAGAATGTTTTTTTTTTTTTTTCAGCTTTGGGCGGCAGTTATAGTGGAGTGAACATGGTTATAAGGCTCCAAACTGCACACACGGCCCCAAACACAGCCAATAATTCGGTTGATTTAACTGTCATGTATATCTGGTTATTATAAGAAAACGAAATCTTACACCAAAAGCGGCAAAGTTTCAAATATTTCTAACTTTTAAGCGATATGTTCAGTTTCAGGTGTTATGTTTCATTCACACGTTTTAACACACAAACCCTCCATATTCACCTGCTGCCAGTGATACATAGATCTAAGTGTCATCTGCGTAGTTAAGGTAGGACACTGCGTATTAACTGACCTAACAGGAGCATGTAGAGATTGAACAACAGAAGTCCCACGATTGACCCCTGGGGCACCCCACAGCTCAGGGATGTTTTATCTGAGACACATTTTCCAATTTCAACAATTACACACAAACCCTGCATATTTAGGCTGAGTTCTTCTCTCACACAGAAAACACTCTGTTCAACCTTGTGATGTCATGTGGTAATACA
This sequence comes from Periophthalmus magnuspinnatus, assembly GCF_009829125.3. NCBI lineage: Eukaryota > Metazoa > Chordata > Actinopteri > Gobiiformes > Gobiidae > Periophthalmus > Periophthalmus magnuspinnatus. Next base: position 29,568,107 of record NC_047126.1, read on the forward strand.
GGAAGTGCTCCTCTGTGTTTTTAAACTCCACACACCTTCACTAGAATAATTTGGATAATTTCATCCCTGAAATCGCCAATTGTTACTGAACAAAAGGTAAAATGTAGCTGTTAACTTGAAAACTACCACCATCAAAAGGTGGAACAGAGAATTTTAAGCGTTGAAGATGTGGACAGACTAATAATAAAGGATTACTCAAGCACGTGTGAATGAAACAAAACACAACTCCAGGAATGTTTTTGAGGAGGTAACAACATTATAATATGGATTAAAGCTCACAAGAGTCAATTTTGTGTAATACAAGAACTTTAAGATGAAAGAGAGAAGCCAAAGGTGCGATGATGATAACGGATAAAGGGCGGCAGACCTTGAACTTTGAGGAGTGTTAGCGATAGCCTTTTAAACTGTGACTGCAAATTACAAAAAAATATAACTGCATTCAGATATTAGCAAGACAAAGCGTTGCCAGCTGATTTTTTAGCTAATTTGAAACTTTTAAGAACTAGCAGAACAGATCTTATGTTGTTGAAAGGTCTGCATTACGTAGTTTCAGAAGCATAGAACCAACAAGTTACCGTTGCTAAAGATTTTGTTTGCTTTACGACATTTAAATCATATTAACATTAAGCATGCATATTTTTGTAAATGAGTCCCAAAGTCATTGTAGTAGTTTGAATATGTCCATTTCAAGTTTTTGTTTTTGTTGTAGTGTGCAATTCAATGCTAGAGAACACGAGGATACACAACACAAGGACACTTTGAGCTCGTATAGCCAGCATTAGCACAAACGCTCAGTCTCGTTATGGTAAAGCATTTAGGATTAATTAAAAAGCACTGACTGAAAATGAAATCCCCGTCCTTGAACGCGCTCCCTTTTTGTCTTCTGTGCCGAAAATTCCTCCAGCATGTCAAAATGGCTCTATTACCAAGAAAACAGGACACATCAAGCTCAACAGCAGATTCCTATTAATTACAAACTGGCAAACTAGTTAATAGAACAGTGCACCCGGAGCCAGAAGTCTGCGTGGATGGCCTGAAGTGCCAGACAACACCTTCTGTTTAGATGGATGGCTATCAGTGCGCAGCCTCCGATCGCTACGCTAAATATACTCGCACCATTCTGAACGCCTGAGAGCAGCCGCCGCGCTCGCAAACTAACTTTTTCTCTTCTTTCTTCCTCTCTATTCTTTAGCAGCCTCATTATCGCTCTTCAGACTTGCACATGTGCTCCGAGCGTCTCCCTGGGAATTTGTTTTATTTTTAAGATGAAAATTAAGACGGTTAGTTAAAGAGAAATTTGTGGGGACAAAGCAACAAAAGCAGCTCTCTTTTGTGTCTGTTTGTTTGGGCGCAAATGAAATAGAAAGTGCAATGTAGAGAATAAATTAGGAGCATATGTGCCTTCTGACGGCGGGAATATCAAACACGATTGAATTGGGTTAACTGTAATGAGTAAACAGGCCTGTCTCTGAGGTACAACAATACTATACTTCCAGGCTAGGGGCACTTTGTTTTTAAGTGAAGCAAAAATAGTTAGGTAATAAATGTGTTTGTTACTCCATAAGAGAGCGTCTTCATTTAAAGTCCTCAACTAAACCCAGACTTGCTATATTGGGACGGTTTACAAACTGCAAACATGCGCAAAAATATACACCTATGTGAGCAAATACAGTTACCATAGTATCTTTGCTTTATTACTTTGTTCTTTATTTGACTCATCTTATCAGTGTTTTATGTGTTTGCGGAAATGAACGCAAACTGGACTGCCCTCAATATTGATACTCTGCGGTAGATGCCATCAAAATTCCCTGGAGCTGTGATGCTAACTCAAGGCACTGCTCCGTCTGAAGTTCTGTGAGACTTTAATCTGAGCTTTATTGTAACACAGTCTGACCAGAAACCGCTGATTTAGCTGGAGCTACTACAGGTGAGATGATTTGTGCTGATAAACAGGTCTCGCGCACATGAAATCACAAGCTAGCTAGCATTAGTCGACAGTTTTTTTAGTCTCTCTCACCTTTTGGTTGAAAATCAAATGTACGCTTGTATTGATCACAGGCTCCTGCAGATGTGTTGATTAAATTCGTTTCATATTTTTTCTTGGGTTTTCAGACAATCTTGCGACTTTTTTGACAGTGTTTGCTAATGTGCGCTTTGTGTCTCCAGGGTAACTGCTGAAGATTTCGCCAGATAGATGCATGTAGGACACCCGCAGCACGTCACGACAAAGTATCAGTTATTAAATAGGGGAAGCATAACACTTCTATGGGGTAATACATGCTAAAAAAATAATATAATTAGGTCTCGATGTTACCTGTTATTGTTTTGAAAATGCTATATTAGCCAAAAACAACACATATTACTGGAATTGTATCGTATTTTTTTGTGCTGTGAGCTAAAGACATATGTTTTGTTACTATCCCAGAAGGTCTAACATTTGATAACTGTGGCGACAGCAGCTCAGAAGGTCGCTGGTTCGAATCCCACTCTCAGCAGACTCGCTGACCTACAGGTTGGCGGTGCAATTCTAGCTCCTCCTGGCCGCTGTTGTGTCCTTGGGCAAGACACTTAACCCTCCACGCTCCCCAGTGTCTGCGTACACAGGTGTATGAATGTGTGGGCGAACGGGTGAGCGGTTCCTCAATGTAAAATGTTTTGCTTTCAGTGCCTTGAAGGTGGAAATGTGCTATTTAAAAATCTTACTGTTTACCGTTTACTGGAGTATATTCAACTTCACAAATCATCAAACCTTTTTTTTCCTGTTTGTGAAAATTACTGTAACTTGCTTGTAGTGAGGACAAAAAAAAATCTTGGCATTCCTATTGTTATTTCCAGTTTATTGAACAGACTGCTGCCTTAAATCCAACAGTCACAAAATGAGTCAGAAAGAACAATACTCCTTTGAAGAATGTTTAGCTTTCATCGTGTCGGCCTAACAGTGAGAGACAAGAACTTTGATTTTGAAAGTGGAAGTTACAAAAGGACCAATATGGCACTTACAGTTTGCCGTAGTGTTGTCTGCTAGAACAAGCGCGTCCTGTGCGATGGATTCAGTTTGTAGCATATGTGAAAATGTATGATGTTTTAGCGCTAATGCTAAGTTGCTAATGGGTGACAATAGCTCAGTTGGTAGTGTGTTTCTCCACTTATCAGAGGGTTGGAGGTTTGAATCCTGCGTTCAACATAAACATCATTGGTTGAGTGGTTGCCTCTCAGGTTGGTTGTGCGATTCCAGCTCCCACAGTTGAATGCTGTCGTGCTCTTTGACAAGACACTTAACCCACTTTGCCCCCAGTGTCTGTTTCCACTGTTGTGTGAGTGGGCAAAGACGATTTCTTTTTTTCATTCTTTATTTGTCAGGGACCATGTACAAATTCATTAATCTTACAAAGAATAGTTGATTTGTACCAGATTTAGCTACTGCTCCTTTTCATCTGCAGTCCCTGGGCAGGTGAACACACATTAAAATACACATTTCATTACAATTACAATATAACACCAGCAGTTCACCATTGACATTCACCACAAAATACAATAAATGTCCCCATGTCCAATACAGTATGTCTCCTACAGTCCAAACTGATTAAAAAAGTCAATTATGCTCAGGTTTTTACAGTGAAATAGAACACAACAAATTAACTAGACTGCTGTGCACACATTTGATTATCTAAAATGTACTTTTTCAAATTTTTTGTAAAACAATTCAAATCTACAGATAATTTCAGACTGTATAGAAGCCGACAGTCTTGAATTTGGTTGTTTAGCGCACTTGCATGTAAACGTAGTGAGGGAGAGCTGAAAACTTTGACAGTGAATGTGAAAGTTACAAAATAACTAATATGGTGCTTAGTTTGCCATAGTGATGTCTGCTAGAACGAGCGCTTCCTATACGACAGATACACTGAGTAAAGTGAAGTTGTAGCTCTGACTTGGTGCTTTGGTATAGGAGCTGTCAATGTGTGAAGAGGGCATTACGGAGCTGCGGGCGTTGTGGTTGGAGCTGGAGACTGGAAACTCTTCCCAAGTCCTCCTAGCCATGAGTGCTGTTGATTTTCGAGTGCTTTAAGTCACCTTTTTGCAAAATTTGTAAAATGCCTCTTGGCGTGCACACTACTTTTTGACACTCTTCAACAATGCCATTCCCATGATAAAATTTTAAAATGATGCGTAGCCGAGTCCATGGTACATATCCCGCACATATGCTTCCAGTTGTTCCTCATTGATATTCCACTTACACTATCAGTTGTTTTGCAGAGATGCTACATCAATATCAAGTCAATCAATATTGAATAAGGTGTGTGTTTGTGAGCTGTAAGCCATGTTACAATACTTTTACCTCTTAAAAACATGCCTGGAGTTGGACACATGTTTGAGTAATCCTGGTTTATTAGTTTATCTTTAAATCTCTCAAAATGCTCTGTTCCACCTTGTGATGTCATGTAGTGGTAGTTTTCAAGTCAACAGCTATCTTTTTTTAGTAGAGATTGGTGATTCTAGGGCTGATATTATCCAGGTGATTTTAGTGAAGGTGTATGGACTTCACCAGGGTTTGTGAGTGTGAATAAAACAAAACACAACTCCAGGTATGTTTTTAGATGAGGAAACAACATTATAACATAGATCAAAAACCAGCGCAATTCAGGTCTCTGTAGCGACCCTGAGCCTTTGTCGCTCAGAGAAAAGATCAGGTCCAGTGCCTTGGTTTGACGCTCTGTGGTTTGTAAGAAGTAGACTGAGTCACATAATGCATTTTCTGGTGGTTTAATGAATAGTGGCTTAAGCAGGTTGCACACACACAGATGGTAAAATGTAGGCCTACACAAAAATAGTATGGTAACAAGCAAAACAAAGCAGTCAACAAAAAATACAGCTACCCGGCGTCTCCCCTCTCCACTTCCCAGACAGCAAGAGACCCAGTGCCTTTGAATCTACCGGCATGTCACCTTTGCCCACATGAACCCCACCCCTCACGCATTGCCACAGCAACCAAATCACCCATATGGCTCTGCAGCCTCTGTAAATGTGAAAGTTTGCAGCAGCAGCTCATCAGTTTGATAACTAAGCAAACTGTATATGACATAATATACTCATAATTAGATGTGTTCTTTGCATTCTTGTGGCTCTGATCCCCTTTTAAACATACTTTTGATCACCTTGGGATAAGTATTTCACATTTTCTAACTTAAAATGTTGTCTACATTTGGAAAATATACTTTATAAACTTCACCTCTGTTTCTAGTGAGGCATTTAGGTCTTAGAGCTCCCTCTGCAGTCAGCAACGGGAATGAAATAAGGAAAGTAAACAAGTCCCCCATGAACAGTAAGCTAATAGAGCTTAATAGAGACTCTCTGATGAGAGTTTAGTGATGGTTTTAATCATAAAAACTGCTCAGGAGAAGTATAGTGTTTTATCTGTGACGCAAAAGAATGGGAAAAATGCAAAAGAAACATTTTGGGGTGCTCCAAGAAAACAACTTTGAATGAATGGAATAAAGAAACAAGCATCACAAGAAACAAAATACAACTCCAAATGTGTTTTTAATGAGGGAACAATGATGTAAAAATTTTTTGTTAAAAATAGTGTTGTCGTGATACTAAAATTGGAATGTACTCGATACTTGAGACCGATTCCAATGCCACAATGAATAAATAAAATAAATAAAAAACACTTTATTTAGAAAATAGAATGTGATTTTACTTGTACTTTGTTTTCTATTCCCATGTGGTCTTATATCTAATCCCTCAGTGGTCCAGGTAAGTTTCATAGTGGTCCATGGGCGTGTACTAGTAGTTTACTAGTACTATTATCTGATTTTCGATACTTTTGACAACCTTAGTTAACCCTCTGATGCATGAATTATGAAAGCCTTGGTCAAGATTTTTTTCTGAGGTGTTTTTCTTCTTCTCAGGACATGAAAAAAGTTCAACTCTTTTTTTTTCAAAAAATCTTATTTCTTCATGAAGTTACAGACATGTCCAATCCAGTGGACTATGTGCGCCTGAGCACTCAACATAAAACATTGTGAACTGACTGTAAAAATTACTTAATTTGTGTTCTATTGTAAATATATAAACAAATGTTTCTTTTTATGCTTTGAAAAACATTTCAACAATTTTTGGGAAATTTCAACACTGTATAGGCGCAATGTTTAGGCCTGAATAAGAAAACCAATCTTACACCTGAATGTGTCAAATCATCTCCAACAGGAGAAACATTATTGTGAGTCTGCACACTTTTATAAGGATGCAGGACAAATTAACATATTAACAAATCCTTATATTGGCATGTTGGAAGAAAACATGAACTGACATTTTAGTCTGTGCAACTTGGAACATTTCTATTTTCATCACACCTAAGCTGTATGAAAGTTTACAAAGCATCCAGGGCACAGTGGCAACAGCATTGCATGCAGATGTATTAGGTCTTCCGTCTGCATGCAGCATCATGGCATCTGTTTGCATTTTTATTTTATTTATTTTTTGCATTGCATATTTTGCATTTGTTCATATCTGATTACAGACATAGTATTTGCAATTATTCCAAGATGAAGGCCATCCTCACAAGACCAGTACATTCTTGCCCTAAGATACCGAATGTACCCCATAATTAGGTTGATTCCTACAAAAATCTGCATCTTTTCTCCTATCACTGCCAAATTTTCTTTCCCTTTCTGGAGAGCATACAAGTTGGTGTTGTGCACTATATCATCAATGAGATCTGCTGGAAACAGATGTCTGAAGAAATCTATGGGATCTCTTCTCTCAGTATTCAATTTGCATTCTCTTAGAAAAGTCAAGTCTTCATCAAAATCAATGTCTTGGACTTTCCAGATATTTCTGCGGGCTTGAGTGTGGTCAGGCACCATGTGCCCATCTTCCACAGCTCCCTGATCATGCTGACCTTCCTCTGCGTCCTGCTCCTCATCATCCTCGCTTTCTGCATCCTGACTGTCTGTATCTCCATCAGCTTCAACTCCTATGTCTCTGTTCTTCTCTGTTCTACTCATCGTCACTGTGCTCACTATACTCATCATCACTGGATCTGGTTGGAATTTCCTGAAATATTCTGTAGGCTGCCTTATTCTTTGCTGCGTCTACAAAATATGATAAAATAATTATTATAGTATAGAAACTACTCAAGCTAATCTGCACAAAAAATTATATTTTAAATGAAAATCTTATAAATATATCAATTATACACTGACTTATAACCAAAACAGTCAGAAGAAACAGTGAAAGTTATATGATTAGTGTTAAAAAATATACTTGGTGATGCATGATGTCCACTTCACTGGACACAGGGTTAATCATAATTTTCTAGATATTGGACCAAAATTTTATTTATTCCAAACTGATAATATCCTTCCCTATATATTACTGCACATCATCATATTTTTTTTTTTTTTTTTATCAGTGGGGCTCCTCCAGCATAGAATGATTGACAGGATATACCAGCAGTGGTCTGCAGGGGTGGCTGTTTGTCGGCCATCTTGGATTCAGAGGAAATTTACATGCAGTTACACCAACTGACCACTGAATTGACCTAAATGGAGTATGGCAGCAGAGAGCACTCTAGAGGCTGATATGCACTTCCACCATATAAACCAATGCATTAAAGAGAAAGTTATGTTTTAGTAGCTGTCCACTGCAGTGACCGCTATGCACCAGAGGGTTAAATGCGCAACAAATGGTATATTTTGTTCATTTCGATCATACTGTATATTTCATATTTCGTGCAGTTTTGGACCCGTGCATTTCTGTATAAGGTCTGGGATTAATTGTTACCGGAAATTGCATCATTGCTCAGATTTAGCCTGATCCATTGCGTTTGAAATATCTTCTTTAAATTTGAAAAGAATATTCATGGAGTCTCCAGCCTGTCTGTGATGTTGTTTTGAGCCTGTCACTTTTCATGTGCCGTACAAGCATCAGCCCCATCTCTGCTGTCATCTCTGCACTCATTCACCACACACTAATCTCTGCCTCAGCTTCATCCCCTGCAGGAACACACTCGGCCTGCCAAAAGATTGTGGGCTGATCAATTCAATTTTCATGGAACGGACCAAAGTTTAAAGATCGCGGGAGTCATTTTCCATAAGATGAGTTTGAGATGCCTACCAGCAAAATGTACCTCTTGGAATTGCATATTTAATTGTGTTTATTTTAAAAAAATGAATGACGTAAGACGTGTCTACTGTAAATCACTTGTTTTTTCTGCTGCGTTTCTACTTTATACCAGGTTTCTTATGCAATTCAAAGCAAATTTTGATAATATATTCATTTTTTTTATATATGTGCCTGTTGCCATCTGCTGGCAACAAATATCAATAGAGTATAACGAAATAGCTAAATAGTAGCTATTAGCAACAAAAGATATCACAATACAACATATTAGAGTTATGATTATTGGTAGATCGAGACATGTGCATCTGATTAAAAAAACAAACAAAAAAAATAAACAAAATTGCTGCATGCTGGGTCCAAAGGCAAAAATTGTCCAGCCATCCATTTTCTTCCGCTTATCTGGTGCCGGGTCACAGGGGCAGCAGTCTGAGCAGGGACTCCCAGACTTCCCTCACCCCAGACACATCCTCCAGCTCCTCTGCGGTGGGACCCCAAGGTTTTCCCAGGCCAGTCGAGAGGCATAGCCCCCCCCCCCCCCCATATATATATATATATATATATATATATATATATATATATATATATATATATATAATATTTACCTTTTCCATAAACACAGACTCCTCCTGTCTCTCTCACATGTGCTGACATGAAGAAGCAGCAAGTTAAAAGTCACATTGTTTGTCTCTCAGTTATCTGTGACCAGTGATATTAAATATAGTCATGTTAAAAGGATATCAGGGTGTAGTGGATGGGGGAGTAAAGTTCATCTGACCGCTACACTTCTGACCACAGAAGCATCTGCAAATCAACAACACATACAGTATGACGGCACCAAACCAGCACTAACACAATGTGCAGGTGTTTCTCTGAGAAAACCTGTCTCACTATGATATCGCTGCCAATAAAGTGTTGGCAAAGGCAGGTTATTAGCTATAGTTTTATCAGTCTGTTACTAATATTGTTACAAATCCACCCCAAGCATGCTGCATTTTGACTAAAAAGAAAACATTTGTCAACAAAACAAGGTAAAAGATTACACTTAACATTTTACAAATGGAGAGACAAACCAGAGCCTTGAGTACATTTGATGAGTGAGAGACCTTCCTTGTTTTCCTCAACATAAATCCAGTGAAGAAGTATCAGAGCTGAACTAAACTCCTCTGTCATGAGACAAAGACATGACCAAACATACCGTTACTTCAAACTTGAGACTCCTGCCCAGACTTTAAGGCCTTGGTCTTTCAAGTACTGCTGAAAACGTTTGTATGTTTATGGTCATCTTGGACAGTGTGTCAGAGTCATGAATGAGTTTAAATATTATTGTTTATTGTCTGTATTTTCTTCAGCAATATATCGCACTTCAAAATGTGTTCACAAAACGGACGCATATTTTATATATATGTGTGTGTGTGTGTGTGTGTGTGTGAGTGTGTGGGGGTGTGTGTGTGGGTGTGTGTGTGTGTATATATATATATATATATATATAGAGAGAGAGAGAGAGAGATATGTGTGGTAGTCCACTTGTATTGAACATCACTAAAAAGTATTTAGACCTGATCTTTTGGGACACTGCTTCACAAAGGCTCCTCCAGGTGTGCCATTCTACACATTTAGATCCCTTTTTTCTATTTCTACTATTAAGAATTTCTCCACAGCACTATCCCTTCAATTTGCCCTTGACAGTTTGTGCAATGCCTTGTATTGAATACCTGTGTTATTGCTGTCCCTATTGCCAACCCATCTCACTGTTGTTTTATAACCTCAGCCTAATTGTACCCAGGCCTGGTCTAGCATTGTCCCAGGAAGCCTTCTACAAAGTTGTCCGGGTGCTCCTGAACTAACCTTTTGATAAGCCCCAGAGACAGTGTAAATTAAAGGCATTCAATCATGATTTGGTGGTGTGTTGGGGTGCTTATGGAGACATCCCCTTCACAGTCTGCTGGTCAGGGTGGAGGTGTGGAGGTGGTCAGCACAGACAGGTCATCCCGCTGCAGTGACGGATTGCTTTCATCAAGGGGCCCGTGGGCTCGCTGGGGAAATGTACATAGAGAGTGCTGCCAACGAAACCGATATTTATCTACCAGCGGCCTGCTATCTGGGACACTGAAAGAGGAGCGGCCAAGATAGAGAGTTTGGGCAGGAGAGTCACAAAGGAGGAGAAGGAGGAGGAGGGACATGGACAGGGAAACTAGAGACGCTTGAACAGACTCCATAAGACACTGGCTGTAGTGACATAGTGAGATAGAGTGAGATGTTATTGATATTTGTGCCTTTAGTCGTTTAGTCGATTAATCAGTTGATGGTGCCAGAATTTGTCAACTAACCATTTTATTTAAATTATAAGGATTTATATGGGACAACAGCAGAAAGGAGAGGTTAGTGAGCGCTGAGCAGAAGATCTAACAAGGAAGATTAAACTTTTCTCTATTTCTGTACTGTGAGTGCAGTTTGAGTTAGATACATAGACATACAAAATATTTGAGAGCTTTTGCCGCGCCCTCTTTTTTGTCCATTAATCAGTAGAGTTTGTCAACTGATCTGAAGGTTGGTGGTTCAAATCCCGCTCTAATCGTAAAGCATTTTTGGTTGAGCAATCAGATCCCACAGATGAATGCTGTCGTTGTGTCCTTGGGCAAGATACTTAACCACCTCGCCTCCAGTGTCTGCGCACTCTTTTGTATGAATGTGTGTGTGAATAGGTGATTGGTTCCTTGATGTAAAGTGCTTTGAGTGCCTTGAAGGTGGAAAAGCGCTATATAAAAATGTGGCCATTACCATTACACACAGTTAAGTGTTGCTATGGAAATGGCTTGTGCAGGTTGATGGTATTACCTACACAGAGTTTGAATTATCAATCAACTGTGTGTGGTTTTTTTTTTTATGTGTTTACAAGTTTTTCCAAGTTACTCTATGGTGTGATATCATTCATTTGATACTAGGGGACGAGACACAATTTCAACAAAACAAAACAAAACATGAGATTGGGTCCATGTTGCGACTCAGTTTCCAATTTTGGCCTCACAGTTTTCCATGTATTAAACTTTTGAATATTTTTCTTGCCATTCTGATACTGCTTTTGGAAATGTAAAATGTAATTTACCAAAATGTTATCGTGTTTAAATATCTGTGCTCCATAGAGTTCACACAGGACCCTGTGTGAACTCTATGGGTCCTCTGTCTGAACTCTATGGGTCCTGTCTGCACTCTGTGGGTCTTGTCTGCACTCTATGGGTCCCGTGTGCACTTTATGGGTCCCGTGTGCACTCTATGGGTCCTGTGTGCACTCTATGGGTCTCGTCTGTGCTCTATGGGTCCCATCTGCACTCTATGGGTCCTGTCTGTGCTCTATGGGTCCTGTCTGCACTCTATGGGTCCCGTCTGCGCTCTATGGGTCCTGTCTGCACTCTATGGGTCCTGTGTGCACTCTATGGGTCTCGTCTGTGCTCTATGGGTCCCATCTGCACTCTATGGGTCCTGTCTGTGCTCTATGGGTCCTGTCTGCACTCTATGGGTCTCGTCTGTGCTCTATGGGTCCTGTCTGCACTCTATGGGTCCCGTCTGCACTCTATGGGTCACGTCTGTGCTCTATGGGTCCCGTCTGCACTCTATGGGTCTCGTCTGTACTCTATGGGCCCTGTCTGCACACTATGGGTCCTCTATTTTGAGGGAGCTACTGCAGCCCTAAACCTCACCCAGAGACCTGAGGTCAGCTGACCGGCTCCTGCTGGCTGTGCTTAAAGCCAGGCTCAAGAACAGAGGTGACAGAGCCTTTTCTGTGGCAGAGCCCAGACTATGGAACAGGGCCCTCTGCCCGTCAGATCCTTTCAGTCTTTAGTGCAGTTTAAGACTAGACTGAAAACCCACCATTTAAATTTAGCGAGACAAGACATCTTGGTGTTTCATTGTTTGTTTGTTTTTTTGTGTGTTTTGTTTTTGTTTTTTGTTTTTTTTTCTTGCTGACTTTTTATGTGAAGCACTTTGGGCAGCTTAAATTGTATTACATGTGCAATATAAATAAATTAAATGGAAATTGAAATACGTAACCCTTTTTTGTCCAATCCAACTGTAAACATGGAAACTGGAACTCACAAGATAATTTTTCTCCTGTGTAATCTTGTGGCCTGAGATCTTTTCCCATCTCTATTTATCCAGACCAAAATTTTAGTTCAAGGATACAAATATTTTCCTTGCCCAGTCTGTCTTTGACATCTTGTCCCCAATTATGACCCCAAAATGTGTGAAGGAAATGTGTGAAAAATGTACATATATTGAACGACACAATTTGAAAGAGGTCTTTGCTATGGGTTCCCCTGCAGCACCCGTCTGTACATAACCTCACAGCTCCAAGTCCGTCCCAAATGGAGGCATCTCTGGACTGAAATGTTGCCAGCTAGCTTGGCCACAGCTGATTCGGAGATCGGGAAATGTGTCACATTAGTGCACTGGAAAAACACATTCTTCTTTAGTGTTGTCACAGTATGAACATTTCAAACGATTCCAATAGTACGAAATAGACTCGATACTCAATACTGATTCCAATGGCACAGTGATAACAATAGAATGTGATTTTTAACATTAAATCATAGTTTCTTTTATATTCCCATGTGGACTTATAGTGGTCCAGGTAGGTTCCATAGTGGTCCATGTGTGTATACTAGTCTGTGCGTCTTATACTTGTTCTGATACAGCTCAGATCATTCTAAAGATATTCTGGAAAGATTAATTTCTGTCCTGTGAATGTGACTTTTTTAGTATCGATCTTTGCTCAAATGAGTGTCTAATTTCGATACTAGTTTGTATAGTATCTATTCTTCATTAGACACATCAGATCAGAGAATCGTCACAGCTGATGCACTCACTCTCTGTATCTGACCTTGGCATTTCTCTGCAGAAAAGTCAAGTGTGGGAGCGCCCCCCTCTGGGCATCACTGAAAGGCCAATGTCCCTTCTGTGCTGTCCCTCTTTTGCAGAAGATTCAATCCAACACGAAGACGCTTTTTGACTCAAGACCACTTATTTCATTCTCAGTCAGATGTACTATAAATATTTCCACCACACTCGTCACACTCTCTGCAGACTAGGGTTGTCAAAATATCGAAAATCAGATAGTAATCGATACCAAAGCCAGCATTGAAACTAGATACTTTTTTGAACAGCCATCAATACTTAAAAAATACAGAAAAAGGACAAATATTTGACTATCTGATCTATTTTGTGTTGAAATTGCATTCTATTTTCTAAAATGGAGCTTCTTATAAAATGATCATTGTGGTATAGAAATCTGTATCGAGTATTGAGTGAATTCCTTAGCATCGAAATCAAATATGACATTTTTTGTATCATGACAACTCTTCTGCAGACCTACCTCCCCTCAGCTCGACATTAATATCCCATGAGGCACTGAGGCACGCTCTTGGCCCACATCTCAGCCCCTGCTTATCTGTTTCACAATTTTACAAGCTATTTCGAGAAGAAGGGGGCTCGATGCCAGTGCCTGTTGGCTGTTATGGCAACAGCTCAGTAGATCTTAAACAAACCAGTGAGAGGTCAAGCTGTATTCAAAAACTGATTTCTTTGCTATAATACAATGTGATAACTTATTGTTTGTATGCCATGACCTGAAGCTAAACGAAGAATAAATGTACCGTTTTTCCGTATTAGCGCCCAGCACCCATCAAGGTCACTGTTATTGATTTTACAAAGCGAAACAGTTGAGTTCTTATGGTCATTAGTGAAGAAATTCTCAAATACGTGAAATAATTGCTCTGCGCTGTAGCTCACATATACAGAGTTGCTTAATCCTACATAATTGTGTAATTGTTGCAGGGTTAAAAACACAGCCGGCTTTAATATAAAAATACATATGAATTAAATGGTGTTAATAAATGGCGCATAGGTTAATGAGATTTCTTTGACTGATGCATGCAGTAGTACAAACTGAAATCAGACTTTTCACAAATCTCTTTATAGTTTCTGTTTTGCGTACTAGTAGCCGTGTAGTAGCCTTAACTTACATATCATAACCCCTGGCCAAATATACATTTAGCCGTTGGTAAAAGTATTTAATTTCCTGTTTCCTGAGGCACTGCTTACAGCTGCGAATGCTTTGTCTTTATCTGCATACAGCGTTAACTATTACACCTCACAAAAGTTATTAAAATGAATATGCCACTAATTGGCTTCCAGCAATCCATAACCTGTGAGCAAATAACACTGAGAAGAGAGCAATCAAAGGTGAACACGGCATTACCGCTCAGCGAGTCACAAGTACACAATCTTATTTTTAAAGATCTTTAATTTGCTCATTAGAGTAAGTCCTAATTCATACTAATTCAGATACTAGTAACACCCAGTGGTAAAGTAATGTTCCTTGTTCCAGATTTTCAGACAAATAAACATAATGTTAGTGTAGGACCCAAAAGCAGAACACAAAACACAGAATTTTAACAGTTTATTAGCAGATGTGTTTGGGGCTGGGGGGTGGAGTTCACAGGTGGAAGTTGGTGCTGGGCTAGGGGTTCATGGAAGCAGGTAGGTGCTGGGATGGGGGGTCTACAAATGCAGGAAGAAGCTGGGATGGTGGGTCTACGGATGCAGGTAGGTGCTGGGCTGGGGGGGTCCACTGGTGCAGATAGGTGCTGGACTGGGGGGTCTACAAGTGCAGGTAGGTGCTGGGATGGGGCTTCTACGGATGCAGGTAGGTGATGGGATGGAGGGTCTACAGAATCAGGTAGATGTTACGATGGGGGTGTACGGGTGCAGGTAGGTGCTGGGATGGGTGGGGTCCACAGGTGCAGGTAGGTGCAAAAGATGCACAGATGGTCGGGCAAAAAACACTGAAGGTATATAGACGAACTGGAAGGGAGTGGTGGTAACGTCTGGTATACAATATATAGTTTGATTGGAGGTGAATCACAGGTGAGGACTGGCTGCAGCTAGTGTTGAACCATGGCTCCTCTCAGGTAGGTGCTGGGCTGGGGGTTCTACAGGTGCAGGTAGGTGCTGGGCTGGGGCGTAACTTCTCTCAGGTAGGTGGGAACAGCTCTCCCAGAGTGAAAGACACAAGGAGGGAGGGATGAAGAGAAAGAGATAAAGGATGATGACAGTGACCTAATTCCAAACCATAGTAAATCTAATATATATTTCAATTCAGTTCAATGTATTTTTGTAAAGCCTAAAATCACAGCAGCTGTTACCTCTCAGGGCTGAACAAGATCGTGGAATTAACCAACAGAAAGTTACAAAATCAAACAGTGAAATAATGACACTGACTTTGATCAATAACAGATTAAGCAACACTTATAGAAAATAAGGACATGGAGAACTGTCCCAGAACATCCCCTCTTAGACCCTCCTTCTTGGCAAGGAAAAACAAAAAAATAATAATAATTAAAAAATGAAGACATATTTTACATCTTAAATTTCTGTAATCCTAATTTATGTTGAGAAAATCTTGGCATCCCTCGGAGTTGAATAACAAGTACATGAGAATAAAACTGAAAACAGAGTGAACCATTACCAAAGAATAAACCACAGTCTTTTAATTACTGAGAGAATATTATAAAGTCAGTGCCAAAACATATTTGTAGAGGTCACAGTGACCCGGCCCATTGGTTGGTCCAAGTCCTGATTTATGCCAAGGAATTCCATGGACATGTTGCTGACACATGTGTTTTACAGACTGACAAAAGTAAGAGGTCACTCCTTGAGATAACAGCGTTTAATTATCGTAACTGTGGATTTATTGAATTTACAACTACCAAATCCAAGTGAGACTGAGACCAGATGGACTGACCATACACAACCTCACGGCCAAAATGAACATGTTTCTACGACAACTAGAACAATTATATTTATTTTTTTGTCAATGTAGATGTGTCTTAAAATTGCCCAATCACAAAAATGCTGTGTCTTAGCTTTAAGATTAAAACAATCTTGTTTGGACAGCTCTGAAGTTCACATTAAGAGTTGTATTACACTGTAAACCATTAACTTATGTGACTGATTCAAAAAACACAAGCCAAAAAATAACATAACCCAAACCAATAACCTGCATGATCAGTCAGAAGTTTTCCCACACTTTTCCTTTTACGCCCAGACCCCGCACTGTGCCACGCCGCTCCGGACTCTTTCTGTTGGGAGTTTATTTTTGCCAGACATCGGAGCTGACCGCAGCCTTTTCCCTTAATATATGAATAGTTATCGCGTGAACACGTGCAGCAGTCACAGCTGGACCGTGTGTAGTCTGAGCCAGGCGTGACCAGGCACAGCTGTGAAGTGAAAACCATTTCATGCGGATTTATCAAGAAGATCATTAAGAAGGTTTGCAGCTCTGTCAACAAAGCAAAGGGTGGCTACTTAGAGGAATTTGGATATGAAATTATGAAAAGCTATTTAATCTTTTTTTTACTTATTTTGCTTCATATTTTTGATGTTTTCTGTGTCTATCTATGGAGAAAGTGGTAAATATAAGAAAAAGACAGTGAAACAAACTGGTGTACAGTGGTCCCTTGTTAATATTGTTTATTATAAGATGAACCGCGTCATATTGAGGGACAACTGTAAATCAAATATTCATTCATGCAAATTTAAATATCGAAGAATGAATTTTTTTTTTTTTTTTAAACAGCCGACCCCAGAGTCCCTTCGCTTCACTATGTAGACCACATAGTTGCCCTCATTTCCAGTACAATTTCCATGCCCCCTCCCCTGTCAGTAGACCTCAGTTCAACTCTGGCACAATTCAACAGCAACTCTTTATGTTTGGAGCTATGGCCAACCTGCCCTACATCAAACCAGGATTTTGTGTGCGCATATGTCACTGTTGGACGCACGTGCGGTCCAAACCCTCTCCAGTAATGAAACAGGCGGGACGGGGGTGAGTCAGCCACTGGCCTTTGTTAATTGTGCGTCTCACATCGTCTTGGCCGGGACACTTAATTGGGAAAGATCAAGGGGATTTGCAGTGTTAATGAGCTTCCCATGAACCGCAGTCATAGTTGGGATACCAGAGGAGCGCTTGCTATCTCACCAACATTCACACGGGCTTTAGTTCAGAGCAAACTTTTCATTTGCAAAGCAGTGGCCTCCTGTCTCCTCTCCTGTCTGTAATGGTGGTTCAAATGTTAAGAATGTGCCTGGGCGTCTTTTCTACAGAATAAAAATGTTAAAAGGCATTGTGTATTTTTAATGTGAGACATATTTATACATATATGTGCACTTACATTTTTTCAGAAATACTTGGATAGAACGTTTACCTTGTGACTCACGGATTATGTTAAAATAATATCTAATCTCTCTATATCTACAGATTTAATAATATATTCTGCAATGGTATTTTACAAAATTTTATATATATATATATATATATATATATATATATATATATATATATATATATATATATATATATATATATATATATATATATATATATATATATATATATATATATACCCGACATAATGTAAGAGTAAACCCACTGTCACCAACTGGAGCACATTAAAATCCTCCAGAAACGAAGAAAAAAAGTCTAGAATTTAAAAAAAATCTTGACCCCTCTTATATGTCTGTGTTTTGTTTTTGTGACTATAGTAGTTGTGGTCATATAAATACAACACAAATACAAATACACATAGAGTCATAATATTGTCAAATGTGAATCACAAATAGCTGAACCAGGAGGCATCCACTGTCGGACGGGCCCAGAGACAAATTCAGCTTAGGGCCCCCTGAAAGATAGACGGCCCTGCTGACACCTGTATAGTAAGTGCTTCTTGGACATGTGTGAAGTGGAGCTATAAAAGTAATTATACCATAAGACATTGGGTCTAAGCTCAGCAGCAGACTTCACAGTCGCTTCTGTCTCACCAGTCCAGCTCAGAAGTTGGTCCAAGTTGCCAATGACTAAGACGAAATACATTTAATCTGTTATTGATAAAAAACAAAACTATCCTCTAGTTACACAGCGGTCTGTCCCTTCAGTGTCTAGTAAATGGACATTATCAGTATCATTTTCATGGATCTAGATGTGTTCTTTATATTTGTTTATCTTAAAAGTCTGTGAGTAGACCAGGTAGCTCAAGTAAAATAAAATAGAATTGTTAGTAACATTACATTACAAAACAATCTTAATTTAATAGGGGTATGCTGTAGGTTAACAAACTATGTGCTGTATTTTGAAAAAGTTCACCGCCTCCATATATAAAGGGCATTGGGTCTTTCCACTGAGAAATCCAGCTTGGGTTTGGATATATACTGGATATTAGTGCTGTGGAAGCATTGATGTCTCTGCAGCAGCCTGAGGGACTTGAGGGGTAATATATAGTATGGCTCTATTAATCATACAGCGCTCTGACTGTACAATCATCCCACAGTGCAGTGTTTACTCACACTGTCAGCTCTTCCTACAGCCTGATGCTTTACAGTGTTAGTGGGTCAAACCTGTGCCCACATTCATGTAACACACACAAGAAGTCCAGACAAAACCTCAGCATTTATCAAAGGTGGATTATTATTACCAAAATCCAAGGTAAAGATGCACTATGTAACTTTTCTTGTAAATATGTAAAACATTTTCTTCCAAATTAAAGGGCCCGTATAACGCTATTTTCAGATTTATATTATAATGTTGTTTCCTTGTCACAAACAGACCTGGAGTTGTGTTTAGTTTCATTCACACATGTTTAACACACAAACTTTGCATATTTGGGGTCTATGTATAGAGCTCTAAAACAGAAAACACTCTGTTCCACCTTGTGATGTCATCAAGTGGTAATACAGGAAGTGTGTATTTAAACTCCATGCAACTTCACTGCAATCATTTGGTTAATTTCAGCCTGGGAATTGTCCATCTCTACTGAAAAAATGGCAAAATGTAGCTGTTAACTTGAAAACGATCACTTCATGACATCACAAGGTGGAACAAAGCGTTTTGAGCTTTGGAGATGTAGACAGACTACTAATAAAGTGTTAGTCAAACATGTGTGAATGAAACAAAACACAACTCCAGGTGTGTTTTTAGATAGGGTAACATTATAACATGACTTAAAGCTCATAAGAGTCATTTTGTGCAATGTAGGACTTTAAACACAAACAAGGTCAAGTTAGAGTTCAGATAATGATATTCTCTTATCTATCTATACTGCCTGGACAAAAAAAAAAAGTCGCCACCTGGATTTAACTAAGCAAATATGTTGTGATTGCTGCAGCTGGTCAGGTCTACGTTCAACAGAATGAGGTCAGCTGACACCTGAATATACTGGTGACCAGGTTATTCCATCAGTGGATTTTTTCTTCCCTGATGTCACGGGCATGTTCCAAGATGACAATGCCAGGATTCATCAGGCTCAAATAGTGACAGAGTGGTTCAGAAGCATGAGACATCATTTTCACACATGGATTGTCCACCACAGAGTCCAGACCTTAACCCCATTGAGAATCTTTGGGATGTGCTGGAGAAGGCTTTGTGTCAGACTCGACCATCATCAATGCAACATCTTGGTGAAAAATGAATGCAAAACTGGATGGAAATAAATCTTGCAGAAGCTTATAGAAACAATGCCACAGTGAATGTGAGCTGTAATCAAAGCTAAAGGCGGAACAACCAAATATTAGTGTGTGTGACCTTTTTTTTGGTGGCGACTTTTTGTTTGGCCAGGCAGTGTGTGTATAGTGAAATATTCCAGAAACATGTTGAGTGATTTCCCCTCACGTTTAATGCAAAACATTTGCTTGGCTAACTAATCTGTCAATAAATTCATTTTGCACAAAAAAAATCTAACTGAGTAACTGAGGGACTAACACATTTGTACAAAGTACCACACAGCATCCTAAATTTATCTAAAGTTAACTTTGGATTTAACCATCTGGTACTTCCGGCTCAGTTTGTGGAGTCTGGAATAATTACAACAAGAAACAGCTTTGTTCAACCACGGCCAGTTTAAAGCAGTTTGAGCTACAACTAATTACTCATCACTGCACACATACAAATTCTTGTATTCTTTTTCTCATTTAATTAGTTTACTGTAGATTCCCACAGTACCGTGGGTATTTGGGACAATGGTCTCATGTAGTTTGGATGAAGTTGTAAAAGGTGCCTCGTGCCACTGTTCTGTGTTAAGGCCACACAGTATGGCATTAAACAAAAATTTGTCTTTACATGTTTTTAGTACACGTTTTAGAAAAAAAAACATGTTTTGTTTTTTTTCTCAGCACACACACACGTGCACACACCCACACCACACACACTCATGCACACACACACCCACACACACTTGCGTACACACACGCACAGCAGTTCACACAGCTCAGTGCACACACAGTGCTGGTTACAGGTCAGATCTGTAACTTGGCCTGGTGGCATCAACTGTTTGTCTCCATGGTAATAGTTAAGATGCAATATTGGAACATTCTAGTCAAACAGGTGATGCAGCCTCCACCCAAAATGTGCACTTTATCTCCAAAGAGTAATTCTGTTTGGAGTCACTGATCACAGCATAAAAGAACCACACACACACAGACACTCACACACCCGCACACACCCGTATGAGCTTGCGTACACACACACGCAAGCACACACCCGCACACACCCACACGCACTTGCGTACACACACACACACACTGCAGTTCACACAGCTCAGGTGCTGGTACAACTTGAACACCGGAGCAGAGCATAACTGCAAATGAAGCATGAGTGCAACAGTGGCACAAAGTGCAAGGCCAGAAACAGAACAACAACAACAACCACTTTAAAACTAAATAAAAACAACACTTTGACTATGCCTTATTACACCTGTGTTTTAGGAGCCAAATGGCACAGGGAATAAAGGTTTGTTTTCATACTGGGAGCGAGGTAGCGCCTCCCACAGGGCATAAGGGAGAATCTCTGTTAAAATGTGACCTGAGCTGCCAATGATACATGGAGCCTTCTGGAGCACCTGCCTCCTGCTGAGTTACGACTGGGCATCTGTCAGCAAGTTTCTGAAAAGTTACACACTACATCTTTAAGTTTGAAACCTTTGTTCTTTTCTGGAATGATAAACAGATGATTGGATGTGTGGCAACAGTACAGTTACAGTAGGTATGACAGTACAGTACAGTACAGTACAGTACAGTATAGTACAGTACAGTACTATGGCCAGAAGCATCAACAACCAGTCGAACAACATTCTTAGACTGGATTACATCAGCTCTGCCATTATGGCCCTGACATGTGACAAGTGAATAACTGGGACTGAATTAGGTTACACAATATGTCACTTCATCTTTAGGTGATATATACGTAGTAGAAATAGTCAAACTTACTTTTAGCATCTTTTAAAATAGACATCTTTAAATATAATTCAAATATTTATCATTTCATATTAAAAAACAGAAAGTAACAAAACAAAATGAAAAGCAGTTAGATACAAAATAGATGGGTTTAAACTATCCCACTGCTCAGCCACCACCCGACCCACTGTAGTTCACATTTTAGTACTTATATTTTATGCAAAACAGGTAAAAGTTTTAATTTTTCTATCCAAAACACCAAAGTTTTAAAGTGTGGGAGCACAGACATGCCTTCTGCAGCCTAAAGAAATACAACATATTTGCTGTGTGGTATTACGAGTGGGTGACAAAGAAAAACCAGCAACGCCACCGGGTTTAACCCAGAAAACAAATAAACTAAACAACTTAACTAAAGCATATGGCGCACAGGCAGGCCCGTCCACAGAAATGTGTCGACATAAAGCTTGAGTTAGGAGTTCTCATTGTTATACTTTGCCTATAAAAGGACCAATATACTTTCATTCACTTAAACAGTTTGGTTCTTTAAGTTCACAGGCTACAATTACTTTCCAGCCAGTCAGTTACACATTCAGTATCACATTAGGACAAGAAGGAACAAAAAGGTGAAGGTGAAACAGCAGGATGCACTGCAGGGTGTGGCTGACTCAAACCCATAACCGGAGAAATAAGTCATGTTAGTCTAGAGCTGCTTAAAGTATTTCATTCTAATTCTAACGATTTAAACACAGCACTTCAAAACTCACAGTGACATCAGCTCGGCCAGGTCATGTCACCACAGACAGAGGACCAGGCCATTGCTACATCAGAGGGCTCTAGGCTAAATTTAAAACTAATAACTTACATAAAACCATCTAAATGTTAGAATGATATTGTTTAAACTAACTGTCTTACCTAGCATCAAGAAGAACAACACAGCAGGTGCAAATGTGCAAGTCATAACCAAACTTGGAGAGACTTATCCTGCATTTGTCTCCAGTAGGTTAGACGACTGTAACGTCCTGCTCACTGACCTCTCCAAACAGCTGCAGTACATCCAGAACAATGCTGCTCGGGTCCTGACCAGAACCAGGAAGTATGAGCACATGTGTCCTGTGCTCAGGTCTCTGGCTCCTGTGGCTCAGAGAACAGACTTTAAAGTAGCTCTGTTTGTGAACAAGTCTCTCCATGGACCAGCACCAAAGTACATCTCCAACATGTTAGAGCCACATGAACCATCTCACACTCTGAGGACTTCAGGGACCGGCCTCCTGCTGGTGCCCAGAGTCAGGACTAAACATGGACAATCAGTGTTTCAGTTTTATGCAGCTAAAACCTGGAACAGTCTTCCTGAAGATGTGAGACAGGCCTCTACTTTGGCCATGTTTTAAATCCAGGCTAAAACAGTTCTGCTTAGCTGTGCATATGACTAAAATGCACTTTTCTTGATGATTATTTGTGAATATTTATGTTTTGATTTGTTGTAATATCTTTCTTATTCTGTAAAGCACTGTGAATTACCGTGTGTATGAATTGTGCTGTACAAATAAACTTGCCTTGCCAAGTCAGAGAGAAACCAAAAAATCTTTATAGGCAAACCAGGTTTTGCTCAACTGCCACCTGCTGGTTACTCCACAAAGTCCACCCTACTACACAAGCTGTAAATAAGTAAACACATAATGTAGATATGTGGAATGGTACAACAATGAGTGCAGTACATTTGTGGATGGAGTCTTAGTTCAAGACCAGTGTCTGAAAGCCATTACCGTTAAATTCAAAGTGTCATAGAAATCATCAGGCTATTAAAAATGTGCCTGTTGTAATGTGACCTTTGAATGGTGAGCTGCAAGAGACTAAGTACAGCCGAACAGAAGTGAGCGAGTGCCTGGGGAGGGCCGCGCCGGACAGCAAAGGGCCAATGATGTCAACTGTAAAAACTCAACTCATGCATGCTTTATTATATTTGAAAAAAGGACTTCTTCTGCAGCTAGTTCAGCAGTGTGATGGCTTATAATGTGCGGTTGTTATTACATGCAATTGTAGATTTTTTTTCTATTGAATTAAATGAAATATTATTTAACTTTGTGGTCAAATATTATTCCTCAGCACATCAAAACTGCAAATAACAGTGTGACGGGGGTTCAAATGGATATGGGTTATATGCGGATATGAGAATGTGTGGCATTGTATGGACAATATTATAGATTTTATTATTATTATTATTATTATTATTATTATTATTATTATTATTATTATTATTATACATTTATTTTTTATTGTAATATTTTAATGTAAATAATTTGTAAGTGCAAAGTAAAAAAAAAAAAAAAGTAAATATTCCTCAAACATTAATGAAAACACTGCAATAAAGTAATAAAAAACACTGCCTCTGTTAATGTTAGGAGTTACAGAAAAAGCACGATAACCTCTGATGAAGTGTGCATCAATAAAAGGTTTGTCGGCACAGCAAGAGTTAAAGAGGCGGTATTATGCACACGACAATTCTCCATAAATATACAAAAATATAATACAAAACTGTACACAGCGACTTGACAAACCTGTAGTTTCATTAGCGGGATGCACGCTGATTGTGTTGTGATAGTGCTCTGAAGGGGGTGTGACTTAATGCGGGGAGCAAAGGGAGAGGAGACTGAGAGCATTTAATTTTATTTCAGTTTTATTTGCTTTATTTTAATCTTATTTCATTATAGTACTATCTTATTATCAATATCATTATTATAGTTTTTTATTGTATTATTATTATTTTTCTTTCTCTTTCATTTAAGTATATATACTTACATACTTTCTGTATGTTTCTGTTTTATTTATTTAAATTTTTTTCATTTATTT
Organism: Periophthalmus magnuspinnatus; assembly: GCF_009829125.3. Lineage (NCBI taxonomy): Eukaryota > Metazoa > Chordata > Actinopteri > Gobiiformes > Gobiidae > Periophthalmus > Periophthalmus magnuspinnatus. Next base: position 29,592,353 of record NC_047126.1, read on the forward strand.
ATTACAAATGTTCTGCTTTTATAAAACAGCGTATCAAACTCTAATGGTAAAAGTAAAACACACCGACCTGCCAAGCCTCAAATAGTGTGTTTTGCAGAGGATGGAGCACATTTCATGAGCTCACACAGCGTCTTGAGGTTCTATGTTTTTCACAGCGTCATTTATATACTGCATACAGTATATGTGCACAATATATACTAGTGTATGTAGTATGTAAACGCTGAGTGTGTAGATGTGCAGATGTATATGTGACATGTGCGTGTCCATATGTGACATTGACCATTGTAAAAAATTAAATTCAGTTGAATTGAAAAACGGAACTGAAACATGTGCATATGTTGTTTTCTGCAAATATAGTTTTTACAACACAATAAAAGGAAACATGGTGAATATGTCATGTGTTAGCCGTTAAAACTCCATAAAAGTCAAATGTCCCCTCTTTAAAACAACTGCTAGATTGAAATGCAACATTGAGAGTCACTGGTGCCACCATCCTGGATTCAGCTGTTGCTTTAGTCTGAAAAGGGGAGTGTTGGGAAGTGTCTGTGTGCTATTTTTTCCTGGACAGAATATGTCTTGATGTCAGAGAGCAAACAAATACGATCTCAATTCCATACTGGATCCTGACCAGGCACAAATTGGTTTTGAAAATAATTTTGGGTACGTTTAAAAATAGTGTAACAGACCAGTTTTGAATTGTGAAATAATGTTGGACTACATTTGGACTCCAAGGTTTGTTTGTTGTTGTTTTTTTTATTATTTGAGCAAAATTTGTCTTGCACTATAGATCTGTTATATTAGTAAGTAACAATAAGACGTCTGTGTGCTTTCTGCAACTAATCATGAGTCTGAAAGTTGTGAAAAATGCTTATAAACTAATCATGGTAACACAAAATTAAAAAAATAGGACGCACGTAATGAATAAGATAAATCAGAAATCTTTAAACCACTGCAAATTAAATAGTTCTCTGCTTTAACATAATGAAAGTAGAATTTAAACATTATTAGCCATTTTTCACCACAGAAGTGAGGTGGAGAATAGTGGAAGCATTTCTACTGGACAAGCCCAAGCGTAAAATTCCAGGTTTATTTAAGTCAACCACTGTGAAAATGGAGGGCTATGGGTTCGCTGGCAGCCTCGTGGTCTGCCTTTCTCACTCCCATTATGCTGACATGGGTGACAGATGCCAGCTCCCCTGCCAAAGGCCGCATCACCCGGAGCGCCCCCCTCCTGCCAGCCAGCCATTACTGCGGCTGGAAACCAAACACACATGAATCACACTACAGCTGTCACTGCTCCCCGGCCCCAACCTAATTAAACAATTAGGCCATTTGGTTAACAATCACTCACACTCACTGACAAATGTGGGTTAAATGGATTTAGCTGTATACTGATGCAGGTTGTGACAGGTACTTCCTAAACCAGCAGTAAATTGGCAAAGTAATTGGTAATGATGGATGACAAACTTCATTTTGAATCATGCTACAGTGGTTTACAGTCTCAGTACAATATCGACAACACAGTTTGCAGCCATTGTGTAAAAAAAACAGTTACCAAAGAGTCCGACATCATTAGAGTCACGGTGGTCGCTAGCTGGTGTTCGCTGTCTATCAACTTATATATAAATGGACATAGCTAACCTGCTAGCCGCCATGTTCCGAGTAGGAAGTGAGCATGGGCGCGCATCCAGCTCCATTGACTCTGGCTCCAATTTACTTTATCTTCACCGCTCTCTCCGCCGTTGCTGCTTTCAGACTCGTCATTTGGTCTTAAAATGCTCGTATTAACCCGCTCTATTCCGCTATCATGTCCGTGAATCAAGATGTGAACATTAATAACAGACAAATCAAGCACCTTCCAGCTAAAACAAGCAGTGCGGATGGAAAGCCTCACCCCTGATTGGCTCTTTGGTTGCTATGATACTCACGATCAGAATTCCTAATATGGAACGCAACTCCAAATTCCCCCTGTAACTGCTTTAGCCTCAGTTAGCTTCATTTGCCTGGAGCTTTCTTTATACAGTCTATAGTTCTACCCTGCTACAGTGGTATTTGTTCCACAGAGAGCAATGCGCACTGTTTTCTAATGAAGTCACTGCACTGTCAAGAGTTTGTCAAGAATGTCCAATAAAAATCGAATGTTTACACAGCTGTAGCATCTTGCGATTGACACTCAGAGGCTTGCTGCAGGTAGCTACTGTATGTAATCCCTCAGTCATCCAGGTCTGATCCACAGCAAAAGATGAAATTTAAATCTTAATCCTTCTTTAAACAGGAATGGGGGCCTAAAACATAATCTCAAACCAGAACAAAGAGAACAATAGACGGCCGTACAGGTTGAATAGGGTCGTTAAGGCTGAGACTGGAGACGATATCTGTTTACAGTTTCAGTGTAGTTAACCCCTCCCTGCAGATAGATATAGAATCTGACCAGAACTGAAGAAGAGTCTTGGATGAGCAGAGAAACGTCTTCACTCCTACAATGATTTGTCCAGTTGACAGATTTAAATTTCGTCTTTTGACACAGATAGCTTGCCACATCGCCATTTTACCGTTTCTTAGTTTGAAAATGCCAAAAGCAACATTAAAAAGTTGACTTCCTTTCAGTTTTGTTTTTGACGCTGTGTCTCTCTGCTGTTGTTTGGACTGAGCTGGATGGGGTCGTGTGGTGGTGGAGTGCTGCAGAGAGCTTCCAAGTTACATGAGCTTTTGGACAGAGCCTTAGAAAAGTGACATGTTATTGTACGCCCGGCAAGATCACCACAAGATCACTCAAACGTGCACGAATGACTCAGGAAACCACTTCAGACATGTTTTTTTTCATGTGGAAACAATGATATGACATGGTAGAAGGCTCCAAAAAGTGGATTTTGCACAACACTCCTTAAGGATTTGTTATTTACTCTTATGGAATTGGCTTCATTGCTCAGGATGCCAACAGGTGGAGTCTTGGTTTTCCATATTTTATTAACACAACGAAGAATAAGTGTTGAGTTGCACTTCACTAATTGTCGTTAACAATTTTTAATGTCACACCTGCTCACAAAGTTTGCATTGTGTTGGTGCAAATATAACAGCGTATTTTCATGTTGTTAACCACACTATCTGCAGAGAGAACCACTTTTTACAGTTAAAAAGTCAAAAATGTAAAAGTGAATGTTTTTTCAATTCAGTAGGCCCAAAAATGTTGCAATTTTCAGAACCAAACTATCAACTCAGTCAAGACCTGGCTGGAGGACTAAGAAGTTCTGTTCAACTTCCTCTTTGGCCACATTAAGAAATAAAAGGGAAATATTTTCTCAATGCATCATCAAAAAGTGGAAACTGATAGGACTTTAAACCACAAGAGTGTGTTTCTGGATCCAACACTACAATATAAAATGCTAAGTTGAAACGTACCAAGTCGAAAGTTTGGACTCATGTTTTGTTTTTTTCATTTTATACACATACTGATGACTCAAATATATGAAGCAAGTTATGTGGAGTTATGTAGCAAATAAAAATATTAAGCAAGGCAAGTAAAGTAAAGTAAGTTTTGAGGGAATTTGAGCTTAGTTTTTATATACTGCATGTGTCCATTCATGGTTTTGATGCCTCCAGTGAGAATCTACAACGCAAATAATCATGAAAATAAAACAAAAATGAAAATGTGTCCAAACTTTTGACTGGTAGTGTATATTATAAGAGGAATTATATTTTAGAGTATATTTAGAGAGTCAGGCCTATTTTTCATGATCGAGTGAACGGCTGGAATCGAATGGAAAAGAACCAAATCTTTTTCTTTCTACTTTTTGTACATTTTAACACTGATTTACACTGAACCAACACAAAAATCAGCACAGCAGCAAAACAGGGGGAAAAAATTAGTGCAGTACAATGTTTTATTTAGATTTTCGTCATTCCAAAGAGTAAACACACTGGTCACACTGGTCTCTCTATGATTTAATTGTAGATAAAATAAGTTCTCACATTGGCTTCTGTCATCTAAATAAATAGTAAAAGAGCCAGACAATGACTTCATATTTGACATATAATGAGTGTGTAATAATACTCTGCTACTCCAGTGCTATATTGTTTTCAGGACTCCTGTATTTATTACTGTAGAATTCTGACAACCACAGCTCCTACTTTTTTTCTGTACTATATATATCGATCTTTTACCATAGATATGTTTAGATATGTCCATCACAATAGTTTTTCTTCTCAAAAAGTAATGCCATCTCAATGCGACCTTTAGACTTACTACTGTACCAAAATTCCATTAAATTCTGCCCAGCCAAGTCTTTCCTGGTGAATCCAAACTGAAATCTCTCTGTATTATTTATATATAGACAGATATCAGTCTAGTCATTACTCCATCCACCCAGTCTTGAGCCAGAGCCAAACACAACGGCTCAGATCAGATCAGGAGCACTTCCTGTATTAACGCATGACATCACAAGGTGGAACAGAGTGTTTTCTGTGTGAGAGGAGAACTCAGCCTAAATATGCAGGATTTGTGTGTTAAACATGTGTGAATGAAAAAAAAAACACAACTCCAGGTCTGTTTTTGTTGAGGAAACAACATTATAATATAGATCAGAAAATAATATAATATCAGCACTTTAAACGTTTAGTGCTTCACTTATTGATTCTGCAGAATGGGGTTTGGTTTTGTGGGTTTGGTTGTGTGGGTTTGGTTGTGTGGGTCAGCTATGTGGGTCAGTTGTGTGGGTTTAGTTATGTGGGTTTGGCGGTGTGTTTTTGGTTGTGTGGGTTGGTTGTGTGGGTGCAGTTTGTAGGGTCAGTTGTGTGCGTTTGATTGAATGGGTTTGGTTGTGTGGGTTCGGTTTGTGGGGTCAGTTGTGTGCGTTTGATTGAATGGGTTTGGTTGTGCGGGTCAGTTGTGTGGGTTTAGTTATGTGGGTTTGGCGGTGTGTTTTTGGTTGTGTGGGTGCAGTTTGTGGGGTCAGTTGTGTGCGTTTGATTGAACGGGTTTGGTTGTGTGGGTCAGTTGTGTGCGTTTGATTGTATGGGTTTGGTTGTGTGGGTTTGGTTGTGGGTTTGCTTTTGTGGGTCAGTTGTGTGCGTTTGGTTTGTGGGGTCAGTTGTGTGTGTTTGATTGTATGGGTTTGGTTGTGTGGGTTTGGTTGTGGGTTTGCTTTTGTGGGTCAGTTGTGTGCGTTTGGTTTGTGGGGTCAGTTGTGTGTGTTTGATTTGTGGGGTCAGTCGTGTGCATTTGATTGTATGGGTTTGGTTGTGTGGGTTTGGTTGTGGGTTTGCTTTTGTGGGGTCAGTTGTGTGCATTTGATTGAATGGGTTTGGTTGTGTGGGTCAGTTGTGTGGGGTCAGTTGTGTGTGTTTGATTGTATGGGCTTGGTTGTGTGGGTTCAGTTGTGTGGGTCCGGTTTGTGTGGAGTTGTGTGGGTTCGGTTGTGTGGGGTCATTTCTGTGGGTCAGTTGTGTGGTTTCAGTTTGTGGGGTTGGTTGTTTTCAATCCCCTGTCATATTTTTTACCTTGTAAGCAGCCATATTTGTGTTGCTCCCATGCATGTCCCTGATTGGCTGATCCACCTGTCAATTACACCCATCTGAAAAAGAGGAAATCCACTGTAGTCCAGACTCAAGTACTGCAGAATTGTGTATCCTGGATTCCGGTAAAACCACGTCAGGTAGGCGCGTCACGTCGTTCCCGTCCTTGACCAAAGCAATGAACAAATTCAATCATACGGAGATGCTAATTGACATGAAAAGTGATAACATTTATGTGGTCTGACTTCTGTTTGGACTGTTGTGTGCCGGTGTTCGGATGTATACCAAACTCGGTGAACCCGGCCTCGTCTGTGTGTGTGTGTAGGTCACTGGAGGAGAGTCGGAGTGAATAAAAACGACGGAAGCGGTAACGGTATGGGAGGAGAGATAGAAGCGAGCGAGGAGTTTAACTGCAAAGCGGCCTGGGGGATTTAATCACAGTAAAACACTGAACTCTTATTGGGAGGTATCAAAACATTTTATGGGAGCAGCTGTGCCAAACTGTAGCAACCACAACAGTCAGAAATAAATCTCCCGTTCACCTTATGTGTCTCATTTAAAAGGCAACAACTGCACAGCTGGCAACCCATATTTATTACAGCTGACATGAAAACAATGAGCTCCATGATGGGGTCGTACAACAGAGCACTTAGGAAGTTAAGTCAAAAACTGAGCCCTCCAACTGTTTCCAGAAATCTGTCAGTGTATCAGGGCCGTTCATTTAGGAGTCGAATAGTCACGTGATAGTTTGGATTGTAAATGTGATTTGTAATTATTTTATTTCTCTACAATTTTACTATTTTAACACACTTTTAAAAGAACTGTAAGGCAAGGCAAGTTTATTTGTATAGCACAATTTGTACACAAGGTAATTCAAAGTGCTTTACAGAATAAGAAAGACATTCAATTGTGATACAACAAATCGAAACATAAATAATCACAAATAATCATCATAAAATTTCAGTCATATGCACATTGTCAAGTGTATGTAAGATTTGTGTTTTAAATTTCACAAACTTGACCTGTCTGTGTCCCAAGATACAAACTAAATCAAACCACGTATTGTTTTAATGATAAAAGTCGTAATTCTGTTTATTCTTGATTACAAAAACACTGGACATGATGCACAAGTTTCTGTTGCCGTTGTCATTTGGTTCTTAAGATGATTGTCCAATCAGAAAGCAGAATGAGTGTCACATGAGTCGTTTAAACCTAAAAGATCTTTGTGACTTAAACCCTAAGCAGCCGATGTTCAGTTCTGACTGTAGAATCTTTTTAAACCAGTGTGAGCACTTTAATCAAATAAAGGAGGAGGAGAAGTGAAGACAACTCTATGCTCAGACCCAAAGCAAACAGGAACAAAGAGAACAACAGACGTCATTACAGGTTGAATAGGGTCGTTAAGGCTGAAACTTGAGACAATAGCTGTTTTCAGTTTCAGTGTAGTTAACCCCTCCCTTCAGACAGATATAAGGCAATGTCCACCAGCAATTGACCAAAACTGAAGAAGCGGCTTGGACGAGCAGCGAGACGTCTTCACTCCTACAATGATTTGTTGACAGATTTCAACTTCGTCTTTTGCTTTGGATCAGACCTGGACGACTGAGGGATTACACAGACAAATAAACATTGAAATATTGAGACTGAAGGCTCCTAAACATGAGAATATTCAGACATTAAGTGTTTAAAAATCTGAAATTCTTTATGGTTTTTGACATTTAAATTGAATAATGCATCTTTCTTTGTTTAAAAAAGGTCTCTGTGTAATTGTCGATTATCAAACTACAACTAGGATTATTTTCTATATTCCACATTAGCTGATTAATCATTGCAGCCCTAATGTACATTTTTGTTTTTAATGTTTAGGACTGATCAAACTTTGACTCATGCAAACACGTTTTACACAGGAGCATGGTTGTGGAGGAGCTGTCACTTGGGTCTCTGATGCTGTGTCTCACCTGTCCGCCTCAGTCACTGTTTATTTTATTGTGTTCTATCAGGCTCAGCAGATCAATATTTCTCTGAGCGCAGCAGTGTTGGGTCTCTTGTGCTTTGTTGTTCTACCTGTTTTCTTGTCAGTCACATTCTCTTCATACCAAGAAGCTGGGAGCTGATGTGGAAAAACTGCTAAACTATTTTAATTGAACGCGCTCATGTTTAGGAGAGAGTACATGTATAGATTAAGCAGCAGGTTTGTCTGGTTACCTCCCGCACGTCCTCATCTTACAGTTTCATGACCATTTGCACAAAGAGGAAATAAACATTTTATACGTGTTGCGGAACTGTTAGCTTCACAATGATAAAATTATAACAGCAAAGTTTTGTTTTTGTCATTTGGCTTTATAGATTTTTAATGTAATTCCGTTGGATTCTTCTGCATCTGATGCAACAATGTGCCAATTGTCCCTGGCATTGTTTTGGAGACATAACTTTCTTGCATTACTTACCCAAAACTTGCGGCTTGATTTAGCCATTTCTTCTGTCTGATTGCTTCGAAGCACATTTGAAATGGATAAATGAATATTTCCAACACTTCCCTGAAGCTTTAAAATATGCGGGGTTCTAGGGCCAAGCGGGAATGGACAGATATGAAATGAGCAACAGATGGCTTGAATTGATGAGGAGAGGAAAATGACACCATTGAGTGCAGTCGCAGAGGCATTTGGGCACATTTCAATCCGATCGTCTTCATCATAATAAAGCATTTATTTTTTAGCCAGAGGAGAGGAGCACTCCTCAAAAACAAGAGCCAATATCTGTTAATCACACCACCCCTAATATGAGACAAAAGCAAACTTCTCAAACTTTTGTTCTCGCTCTCTTAACAAAGTTGAAGAATTACAAAAAAGATTAAAAGAGTCTGTCTGACATAACGGCCCATGTTCCACACTAAACTCTCATTATGAATGCATCCTTGTTTTAATGGAAATGTTCTATATATACTCTATTTGATATAAATAAATATTTCACTGTTGGTGGATTACAGAAAAGTATAAGATGTTTTATACATATAGATGTGTCTGTGAACAGTTCATAGTTTAAATATAAAAGTTCTTAACTATATTTTTAAGATGAATAATGCACTGGACTTATGTGACTCTTTTACAAACATTTTTTGCAGAATTCACTGACACCACATTCAGTGATGGTAAACTAGGCGGCCAATCTGCGCCATCGGCCCCTCCAACCACCACAAACCTCTCGCGCACATGCCATATTCATACTTGGCCGATGAAGTGTTTTGCCTAAGGACAAAAACGACACATCACAAGGACGCACTAGAGCCGCTGCTGCCCCACTGTGCCATTCTTGTGAGCTTAAAGGTATGTTATAATGTTTGTTTCATTCACATCTGTTTAAGTAATCCTTTATTATTAGTCTGTCTTCATCTCCAAAGCTCAAAATGCTCTGTTTTACCTTGTGATGTCATCTAGTGGTGATAGTTTTCAAATTAACAGCTCGTTTTAACCTTCAGTTCAGTAAAGATAGACAGTACTCCACATATATGGAGTTTAAAAACCCAGTGGAGCACTTCCTGTATTACCACGTGACATCACAAGGTGAAATCTGCAGGGTTTGTGTGTTAAACATGTGTGAATAAAACAAAACAAAAATTCAGGTATGTTTTTGATGAGGAAACATTATAACATAGATCAGAAAATAACGTAATAGAAGCTCTTTAATATTCACTCAAACTCTATATTATATGTCTTGATTATGCTGCACCTTTTTCAATTAACAAATCGACAGTCTTCACTCTACTGCACACAGGGGTTATATATTTTAACTCATAATTCAGATTTGTGGGGCCAACATCTGTCAGTCTGCCACTGGGATTAAAATTTGTTGAGAAGCTATTGCACTCTGTGATATAACATGGCACCTGCTCCTCCCCAAACTGATCTCTCTTAACTTTGTAGCCCTTAAGCTAACTTATTTAAAGCAGAACTAAGTAGCATTCAGCAATAGAGCTCATCCTGTAGCTCTCACAGATTGTATAGAGGTCCCTCGTTTATTGCGGGGGTTACTTTCTAAAAATAACCCGCAATAGGTGAAATCTGTGAAGTAGTCAGCTTTATTTTTTACAATTATTCTCTATGTTTTGCAGCTGTAAAACTCCTCACCACACACTTTATACATTTTTCTCACACAGGCATTAACATTTTCTCACATTTCTCTCTTGTTTAAATACTCTCAAAGTTCAAATCTTGGTGCAGAACATTTCATCGATATTGTGGGTTTTGTCGGGGAGAAAACTTGCAAACATACAGCACTTCAGAGTCACACTGCAATCCAACATTTATGTAAATTTGTCTGAACACATTCTGTACTGTACAGGAGACACGGCACGGAGGAGACTGATGGACAATGGTCTACAGTCGCTCAGCCAATCAGGACACAGAACACAATGCACGTTCATACAGTGTAAAAAAATCTGCAAAACAGCGAGACCGCGAAAGGTGAACCGCGATATAGCGAGGGACAACTGTATTTACAAATGGACATAGCTAACCTGCTAGTCGCTGCGTTGCAAACAGGAAGTGATAATGGGCGCACTTCCGGCTCCATCGACTCTGGCTTCAATTCACTTTATATTAGAAAACTGTTGCCCCTCTCTCTGTAAATGCTGCTGTCAGACTCGTCATTTCGGTCTTAAAATGTTTGTATTAACTTGCTCTACATGATCCTGGTGTTTTTATTTCACTATTATGTCTGTAACTCAAGACATGAACATTAATATCAGACAAATCAGGCATCTTCTTTCCCTGAGGTCACTCCCAGTAGCGTTAGCAACAGGTTTGATTGACAGCGTTGCTAATCGCCCGCTCTCTGCTAAACCAGTGGTGCGTGCGGGAAGAGACGTTACCTTCAACAGCCTCACGCCGGATTGGCTCTTTGGTTGCTATGATAGTCGTGGTCGGAATTCTTTATACGGAACTCAGCTCTAAATTCGCCTCAATAACCGCTCGCCTCGATGAGCTTCATTTGACCCGAGCCGAACGCTTTGGGCGACGTCACACTCACTTAGTCCACTTCTTTACACAGTCTATAGTAGCTCCCTTATGTGAATACACAGTCAGAGAACAGACTTAAAAGCGTTTTGTTCAATTGAAATACACCAGCGTAATCAATAAATACGTCAATATCATATGATCTTGCCAAAAATAAAATCAAAAGAGCCAGAGTTTCTCAGGGGAACTCTCTTTGGGTCGTGTCGGCCATATTGCAACCCTGTTTTTCCCGATGGAGACAGCAGAAAGAGACGACAGACGCTTCAAACACCCCAGAAATACATGTTTAACCATCACCGGGACTTACAAAGATGTTACGATAAGTGCAAAATGTTAGCCTGAAAATATGAAAAAGTCAAAAATAATCAAACTTCATTGCTTGTTTTGTTGGAGGCTACACACCACACAACCCACCATGCGAGAGACCTGTTACTATAGCAACCCGTGTGATTGTTTCATGCTCCGGGTGTAACTTCCACCAGCAGACTAGCCCCATGTGAGCCAAGTAGGTGCTACGCTATTCAAAACCTTGATATTCTTGGTTCTTGATATTTGCAGAAAACGGCAAGGAACAAAAGGACGGTAAAGTAGTGTGTTTGAGCTCCCACTGAGACACAGAGAGAGTAGGAGAAAAAGCAGCCGCAGAGCCTCAAGGTTTGAGAATAAAAATCCAAACTCGGGCAGTAGTTCCAGGTATAGGCTACTGTTGAGTCATCAATCAAGCTTCACTCCGTCTGTTTCTCCTTCGCTACTTTCTGTGTTCAGTTCATCATGTAATCAATCAAAAACAATGCACATCTGAATTCTTCGAGCCAGTTTCGACAAAGTAACTGGAAAAGTAATGTCTAAATGAGGAGGTGCGTACTTTCTCCATTTCTTGATTAAAAACTACACTTGTAAGTATGAGTTTTGTTGTCGACTCAGAAGAATGAAGCCAAACAACAAGCTTTTGTATCTTTTTTTCTCATGGCGCTTAGATCTACTTCATGGTGGAAAATAGAGCAAAACTGAAGAAACAGGGTCTGTCACCTGTTTGTCGTCACGGAGATGTTTTACCTGTGATGTTTCGCAGTATAGCATTAAGCTTCTATCTATGTATCTCCATGGAGACGCATAGACAGACCTGTAAATCGCCACCTGGTTGAGTTACAGGTCAGATCTACATGTTTTTCAAGGTATTTCAGAGCAATTAAATCATTTGTAGTGAATTTGAAATAGCCAAGTTTAATGCCATACTGAGGCACATTCCAAGTAAAGCAATGAGATTTCCAACGGAGGCAAGTAGGTGGCCCTCGTTAGTTTTAAGTTACAAAGTCTGAATTAATATGCATCCATCCATTTTCTTCCGCACTGAGCAGGGACTCCCAGACTTCCCACACCCCAGACACGTCCTCCAGCTCCTCCGGTGGGACCCCAAGGCGTTCCCAGGCCAGCTGAGAGACACAGTCCCTCCAGCATGTCCTCCTGGGTCTTCCCCGTGGCCTCCTCCCAGTGGGACATGCCCGGAACACCTCCCTAGAACTCTGAATTAATATTTACAATGAAATTAACAATTAGATAGAAATCCATCCATCTCCGTCTTTTTGCAGCAAATAAAGTGACATTAACATTAATTAGTTTCACTGAAAAATAATCTTTCTATGTAGAGTTTGCATGTTCTTCCTGTGTCTGGGTGGATTTCCTCTGGGCACCCTGGTTTCTCCGTCCTAAAACATGTGAAAATAGGACAAAAGAGGACATACAGGGGCAATAATGTCTACCTTGACCTTAACACAGTTTTAACTCTATTCACTACACTGAAATTATAAAACAGAACTATGATATACTGCAGGCATATTTAAAAGCAGCTGTAATGATAATATTTAACTTGCTTAAATAGAGTATCATATGATTAAGTAATTTCATCATGTGACCTGGATCTCACCGAGGGGGTATTTTTACTTCTATGGGGTATTAAATGCTAACACAACATATTTAGGTCACCATGTTTCCTTTTATTGTTTTGAAAATGCTATATTCGCTGAAAACAATATATTAACATGTTTAATAAGTTTGTCTTTTAGTTTTTAATGGTCTGACTCCCCGCTCTCTGCTCTCCATGCCAGTCACTCCCCCTTCAGAGCTCTGTCACAACACAATCAACATGCATTTCGATGAGACTAGTGCACATTGCTCCAGGTTTGTGAAGTTGTAGTGTACAGTTTGTATCCTGCTTTTGTATATTTATGGAGAATTGTCGTGCTAGATCATGGGTGACGTAGGCTTGTGGGCTGAGCTTTGAATATGATTGTACTTTTAACTCTCAGGAGGGTTCAAACTGTGTCCAGGAGAGATCGCTAAATTACTCAAACATGCATGAATGACAAATCAAACCTCTTCAGACATGTTTTTGCTGAGGGACGCTGTTATAACATGATCAAAATCTCCAAAAAGTCAATTTTGCATAATACACTCTTTAAATCACAGTGTACTCAGCAGGGAATTTGAAGGTTTATGACAAAATGTATACAATAAATACACAGAAGTTTATTTTATTTACAGGATCTTACATAATTTTTGCTTCTAAAACTCATCTACTGCAGTGTGTGTGCTCTACAGTGATGCCATGTTTCCATCAGTTTACAAAAACACCAAAATCACTGTTGTCTTTTCACATTTTAAAGAGGGGTTATTGTACAAAATATCTTTCTACCATGTTCCCTCATCAAAAACATGTCTGAAGAGGTTTTAGATGTCATCCATGCATGTTTAAGTATTTTAGTAATCTCTCCCGAGCCCTACTTCTTATAGTTAGCTGTGAAATTCTGTGCAATGTAAAGGGGAGTGACTTAGCACAGAGAGCAAAGGAAGGTAGGACTCCGCATCGAACAACAAAACGGAAACATATACATCTGAACACACAATTTTTGGTGAATATAGCATTTTCAAAACATTAAAAAGTAACATGGTGATATAAACATTATGTCAAGTGTTAGCAGTTTATACCCCATAGAAATGAAATACTCCTCTTTAAACCAGCTTTTTTGTTTGTAAAAATACTAAAAAACAGACAGAACTAAATTTGATCAAAGCCCAGTTATATAGACATTGATATTTCTTTTTTATTATTATTATTATTTATATATTTTTAGTGTGGGAAGGTTGTTACCTAAAGCCTGGGAAACACTGCCATCTATTGGTAGTATTGAGAATTACAGATGTCATGTTAATTGTGTCCTGTGCCATTTGAGCCATACTGCGAATTATTCAAATCCATTCACTATTAACTATGTGTTGATACTTTCTTTCATATCTTGATTTGTCTATGTGTTATTTAAAAGGATTGCTGTTTTTCAGATGCATCAAATATTTTATAGGTTAATATTTAATACAGATGGAGGCAGGTAAAATTAATATTGTTAAAAGGCAAAAATAGTGAGATCTGGGGTTTAGTCATTAAGTGAAATGAGCAGTTTCAAAATTTATTCAAAATGACAAAATAAAATGTCATTAATAGGAAAAATAGTCTCTTGCCCCCCCTTCTGGGATTATGACATCATCACATCCTAGAACCTGAAAACTACCAACTGTTTCAAGAGTTTTAAGACAGAAAGCGTTAAAAATGTAATTTAGAAAGTACAAAGTTGTGTAATAGTGAATGTATGTTTGCACAATAAGAGGAGGAGGAGGAGGCTGCAGCCGGAGGAGAAGAAAAACACAAGCTATGAACTGTCAAGCTCAGATCACCTACACAAACACAATAATGTCAATATAAGTCGGCTCTGGAAGTACATTTTCCACGTTATATGTTTTTTGAAAGCTCTTGACATTCCCCACTTCACCAGAGAATCAATGGTCAGTACAGGGCATTCACATTCACAGGTTCACCCACTGACTCCATTCATTCTAAGCATAAGAATAATGGTGATGTGCACTCAGCTCGTGGTTTTGAAAGCGTTAGGCCCCGGTACAGTGGAGTCCTCAGCACATGTGTCTCAGGAGACCACAGCACACTTGAGGTCACTGTCCACCATAGACTCGTAGAACATCATGAGCATTGTCCTGCAGATGTCAAGGAATCAGTTTATTGTCTAAGTACACCCCCAGTGAATATAAAACACACTTTTAACCACAGTGAGGCGTCAAGAGACAGACTAACCACCGGCCATCCACTGCACTAGTCGACAGAGATGTATGTGTGTGTGTGTGCGCCAAACATTGTACTAAAGTAAGAGTAATGTTACTTCAAATAACATTACTCAAATAAAAGTACAAAGAAGGGGTCAGAGAAATTAAAGGGCCCATATCACACTAATGAATATAGTGTAATATGGGCCCTTGAATCTAAACTATAATGTTGTTTCCTCATCACAAACATACCCAGAGTTGAGTTTTGTTTCCTTCAAGCATGATTAACACACAAACCCTGCAGATTTAGATGGAATACAGATTCAAATGGAAAACACTCTGTTCCACCTTGTGATGTCATGTGGTAATACAGGAAGTCCACTGTGTTTTTAAACTCCATACACCTTCACTACAATCCATCCATTTTCTTCCGCTTTATCCAAGGCCGGGTCACAGAGGTAGCAGTTTCAGCAGGGAGGCCCAGACTTTCCTCTCCACACACACTTCCTCCAGCTCGTCCGGGAGGAAAAGATACTTGAACTCCTCCACTTGAGGCAAGGACCCAACACCCACCCGGAGAGGGCAAGCCACCTTTTTCCGGTCGAGAACCATGGCCTCGGATTTGGACCATTTCAACCCTTGAATTGCCAATTTTTACTGAACTAAAGGTAAAAGGCAGATGTTGAGCTTGATAACTACCACTTCATGACATCACAAGGTGGAAGAGAGCGTTTTGAGCTTTGGAGATGTAGACAGACTAATTATAAAGGATTACCACTTTGCAAACTGTACCACCACCCACATTATTTATAAATCCTGTCCTGTCCGTGTGATTGTGTCTATGTGGGAATGACAAAAAGGAGACTCAAGGATGCTCTTTTTGAACACAAGCACGCCATCAAAACTGGAGACCCAAACTGTCCTGTGGCACAGCACTTTGCACAAGCAGGTCATTCAAACATTGTCAGAAATGTCAGAAAACAAAAGAAGAGGTGATAGACACTTTTAAAGCCACAATATCCAGAGCTCGATGATGATCTAGATTTTTTGCTTTACCTATAACATAACAATCCATGCAAACCGAGCTATGTGCCTCTATTTTTTTCCCGACTTGTGGTGTTTGGTTTCATTATATTGTCTGGATGTAAAGGTCCAATCCATGTGAAACTGATCAAGTATTAAGAAGTACATGTAGTTCTAACATGGATTCGTCTACTTCATAGATGTTCTACTTATTCTATGTATTTGTTATTATTTTTATTGTATTGTTGTCTCACATGTCTCTCTCACACGATGCCTCTTCTGTGACCATCTTCTAAGTCCTGATGAAGACCTCCATAGGTTGAAACGTGCTGGAGTCCCATTTGTAATAATAAAGAACTTTGTATTTGCATTATGATTGTAATGTATTTCTTATTCTGTAAAACACTTTGAATTACTTTGTGTACCAATTGTGCCATATAAATAAACTTGCCTTGTCTTACTAAATACAAATATTACTTAAGTAGGAGTAAAAGTACGCTGCCAGGAAAGTACCGGCACTCTGAAAAGTACAATTTCTTTAAAAAGTTACTCAAGTAGCTGTAAGGGCTCTGACATCACAGCCCTGGGTTTTGTAGGAGTTTGTGACAGAATTAGATGAGACGCCGCTTATTCACCAGCAGCAGCAGCAGCAGCAGTCGCCCCATGGTTGATATTCACAGTGAAAGACAACCGTCAATGACCAACTGCTCACAATGCTAATTTCTGACACATCTCTGCAAATTTGAAGCCAGATCCGCGGTGACATGCAGTGACCAGTGTGAGTGTATCATAGTTCACATTGGATTGTTTTTAACAGCCGGGCAGGGGGGCTAGAGGAGTCGCAAAGGAGGCACGGATGTAAAAATGACCACATTTTGGCTTTGCGATGCTTGGCCCGGGTGGAATGGTAAAGAAAAACAACACAAAAACTCAAAATGACGCACAGTCTTGATGAAGGAGGCTTGCGGGCGCCGAACCTCCTGATCATCCTGCGTTTTGTGTATCATTTTGCACACTGCACCTTCCCACCAGAACGGGCCGTACTGGTATGAGCCGGGCCTTACTTCACAGCCCATTCTGCCTTTAAACAGTGAGGCAGAAAACAGACAAAACATTGAACTTAGAATAACATTACAATGGCAGAATGGGTCCAAAAAACATCTAAACATTGGGAGATTTTTTTTTTTTTTTTTTTCCCAGCAATCAATGTGCAAATTCTCTTTTAAAAATTCAACTTAAAGAGGCTTTTTCTGAGTGTGTACTTGAGCAAAATTTGTTTTACCCAAGTACATATCTATTACCGTGACGTTAAATCTATGAAATGTGCTTATAAACCCCTTTGCTGTGAATAATTACAATGCCACGACAGCATAAGGTAAGTGAGGAAAAACTTAAGCCACTGCAGATCATTTAAAGTAAAGTTATGTTTTGCTTTTTTTTATCTTTGAGGCGAACAGAAAAAAAAAAAAAACACAAAGAAGTTTAAAATGTTTTATTGATGAAAGTGTTCTGTATCAGCTAATTGATTATAATTGAATTGTTGGAAATTTTTATTTACCCATGTTGTCTGCCTTAGGTGTTCCGGCCAAATGAGTCCCTGGGGAGCCGGAGCACGTTAAGAAGGTTCCGGGGCAGATAAATGGAGGGGTGTCAAATATTTTTTAGTTTTTGTTTATCTAATTGGTGTTCACTGTTCAAACACATAAATTAAACACAGAGCTCTGTTTTCACTCATTTGCTTGAATAAATGTGTGCGTTGTGTTTGGTTAGAGCTGACCTTTAACAATATCATCAGATGTGTGTAAACTTACTGCAGAGTGGGCTCATGTAATTAGGGAGGTGCTCTATAAAGATGAAGGGCACAGGAGGTATGTGGATCCTTGAAAGTTTTGTCTTGTTTTTGTGAATAGTTTTGGTGTTGGAATAAATGCACTTGGGTCTGCTCTAACGATTACAGCCTTTAAGATTATGTCAAAACTCTCACGTTGTTTTTACCTAGTTTAACCATTTTGGAGTTTGAAGTGTGTAATTGTACTTCCGTTCGACCTGTACAGAGGTAATTCCATATGCATAACTGTAACTGTACTGTAAACAAGGGCCAAAGCTGCTCTAATTTACACAACAGTTATAATTTGACACTTTTATTTTCTTTTAAAATATTGTTATAATTAAACTGTCAGACAAATATTTTACATGCAGTTTCTTTTTATAGTTGTACAATCTTTTCTCCAGCATTTATAAAGCATTAGAATATACAATATTCACAATGACAATACCCATCAGTTTGTCATTTATTTGTACATCTTGTGTTATTAATTATTCAGTTGGAGAGCAGATTATGCCCCACACTAGATTAGAGCCAAGTATTTTCTATTTCGGATCTAATAAATATATTTATTTTAAAATCCTCAACCAAATATTTGTACTTAAATGTGTTAAACTCATTTCCATATATAAAACTAGAAAAGCAGAACTCGAGACAATTAAAGGTTTAAACACATTTAATGAACAAATAAATGAAGCTGGAAACAGTGGTGGGTCAGGGGAGTCCTGGAGGACACAGGAGGACACAGGAGGACACTGGAGGACACTGAAGGACACAGGAGGACACTGGGGGACACTGGAGGACAGTGGAGGACACAGGAGGACACTGGGGGACACTGGAGGACAGTGGAGGACACAGGAGGACACTGGGGGACACTGGAGGATGAGGAGTCACTTATAAACCAGGATAAAAAAGAAATATAAGTGACTTACATTGTAATGATTTCAAAATTCCCCATTTTCACCAATTTCACTAAATACAAAACTTACATCCTAAAAGAGAAAATAAAAGTGTTATAGCTCTATCTTGTGGTCACAAAGCAATATTACACCATTAATGTGATTCAGACAGCCCAGGGAATGTTCAGTTTATCAGCAGTTTTGATCATTTGATTATTATCTATTTGTTTTTGCTGCTTGCATACTGCCACAGTGCACTTTGGCAAAGATTATGTTACTTTAAATAGAATTAAAGCTGCAGGAGGCTCCCTCCTTTGTGACCACAACACAATGCACAGATTTGAAAAATGTATTTTTTGCTCCCTAATTGATTGTGTAATAGTCGTTTGGGTGATTGTTTCATAAATTTATAAAAGTGATCATTGTGGTTATATTTTACGACGGAGTATAAGGGTCACTTAAATAAAAAAATAAATAAAAAACGCTACGAGAAAAAAAGTCGTAATATTACGAGAATAAAGTTGTATTTTTATGAGAGTATAGGCTGCTGTGTGTGAATGAGTGACCAGTGCCTTATGAAGAATTTGGAGCATTTTGTTCAAATAAACTTTCAACTGGGGTTTATGCAGGATGAAATACTGTGTCTTTTATCCCACCATCACCACACTGTCATCAGTATAAGTACTTTGAAGGGACAATGCAAGCATTTCAGTTTGTTTAGTCGGAGGAACCAGACAGCAGCCTATATTCTCATAAAAATACAACTTTATTCTCGTAATATTATGACTTTTTCTGGCTTCGACTTTATTCTCGTAAAATTATGACTTTAATGTCGAAATGCTACGACTTTATTCTCGTAGCGCCCGCATATTTTATTTTATTTTTTTTTATTTAAGTGACCCTTATACTCTATTGTAAAATTTTAAGTAAAAGTTCACTTTTTCAGACATTCTGAATTGTTTTGTCTTGTGTGAATAATTTTGTAAAGTGTGCAAAAGATTTGCCAGGTTTATGAAAAGTTTCAGAAATGTGTCAAATCAACTGAAAAACACTATAAACTGTGTCCCACATATTTGACCTGACTCAGTCCCAGTTTGACCTCTGGCTCTGCTGACCTTTCTCATGTTTGCATCATGTTCCTCAAAGTCCTTGTCTCCAATGAGTGTATCAGCCACAGTGATGGAGAAGGTGTATCCAGCAAACATTTGCTCCATGGAGCACTGGAATACTTCCCTGACCGAGCTGATCCCAAACAGCCTCGGCAAGAACCTGTGAAAACTAAATTATGTGCTAAAAGTGAGAGTGAGGTCTGTCAAAATGAGGTCTTTACATCTAAAACAGAGAAGACTGTGGCACTGGACATTTGTGATGCAGCACCATCCCCTGTGTGCAGACGGGGGGCATTTGAATCAGTTGTAAAGCTTTTTTGTCAAACCTGTGCACTGTGAAAAAAACAAAACTGGTGCGATAGCGCCCCCTAAAAAATAACAAATACATTTGTCGAAAAAATTATGGTTTCCAAAATGTTTATAAGATTTTATAGAAAATTCCATTCGGTCATCCCAATTAAAAAGTCAATGAAAATCATATTGTATTTTTAACTGTGTTTCCATGGTGATGTGTGAAAGCTCCAATGTTATTCTATAGGCTCTATCGGTCTATTCTATTTCCAATTAATGACACAAATATTACTAGGATGGAAGAATGTGAAATTTGCCGCAATGAGTCTTTGTGTCATTCTGATCAAAAAAGTCAATAGGACGTTTTGTTGCACTGTGTTGCCATGGCAATGCACAGAAGCACTCCTTATGCTAATGACAAAATGTCTTGTGTTTTTTAAATTTCAAAGTAATAAAAAAACGTATTTCTTAGTTAGAACTTTGTTGACTTTGTTTAGTGACAAGTCCAGCCCAAAGCTACAATAACACAGAGACGAGTGGTGCACCAACCCGATGGAACACTGGCTCAGTCTCAGCTTGTTAATTTTCAACGCCCTTCGAGACAACTGTTGTTGTGATTTTGGGCGTTACAAAAATAAATGAATTGAATTGAATTGAATTTTGCACAATATCAAATATGTTTAGGAAATTATTTTTGCTTTTACCATATCTTAAATTATATTAGTATAATATCGTATAGTATCATTATTTATACTATAACTTATTACCTTAATTAAAAACATGTCTTCTTACTGTTTTAGTCAGTAGTTCCATAATTATCGGTTTCTGTAAAAAATAAAATAAAATAAAAAAAGGGCTTCAAAGTGAATTAATTCTTTAATTTAAATTACTTTTCTGTATTATATTTTTGCCCACGACTTTCTCTCATTATATTGTATCTGTGCAGTGTGAGTTCAGTGAAGTGAGTCAGTTTCAGTTCAGTCTGAGGAGGTTTTTGTACGAGTCTTTTTCACTGTGTGAATGCGTCATACTTGTTAGCATCAAATACACCCTTACAGTGATACACAGCAAAGTCTTCAGGCTGAACTCCACTGATGGTCAGAGTGAAATCAGACCCAGATCCACTGCCTGAAAAACGACTGGGGACATCTGAAGCTCGGTTAGACGTATAATATATAAGAGCTTTAGGAGGCTCTCCATCTCTCTGTTGGTACCACCATAAGTAGTGCCCATAGCTACTGTGATAGTACACATTTACACTGGTGGTACAGCGTATAGTGACCGTGTCCCCCAGGGCGGCCCTCACTGCTCCAGCCTGACTCACTGTCACCTCTCCTCTGGACTCTGAACACACAAACACAAAACACCTGATGGTTTAGTCTGGTTGGTCTCAGAGGGACAGATGTGGACAGAGGACAGCAGTGGGACTCTCTGGACTTTACCTGTGAAGCAGCAGCAGAGGACAGTCCACATGAGGACGCACACCAGAGTCATGTTGATGAGGAGCTGGTATGTGGCTTGTGTTGTCATGAGTGCACCTCTCAGGACTATAAAGTGTTCCACTGGACCATGCGGCTGTTCATGCAAAGTGTGTGTCTATGGAAATGAGACTCCCACAGAGACATGGAGCAGACTGAACAGCTGCAGGGTCTGTGTCATCAGAACCAGACCAACACTGTGTCCAGTTTAGGGTCAGATGATAAAGTGTCTCATTTATGTTCACATCTGTCATATACTGGGGAAAAATAAAACAAACATGCAGATAGTAGCTTTAGTCAGGATTATAAATAAATAAATAAATAAATACTAATAGTTTAGAGATTTTACTCATATGTGAAATAAAGTAACTGTAAGTCTAAGACAGGCCAAAGCTAAAGTCTTCATAGATGTAATAGAAAATGCAAAAGACAATGGTAAAATTATTTGAAGATGAACAAGTAATTACAGGCTTAAAAAACTCAAAAGCTTTTGATGCAATTGTTCTACATTTAAAAAGAACTGAAGGATCCTCTTGTCTAACCAATCACCCCTCTCCTCAACATGTCCTTTCTACATTCGGTTGTCCCAGTTGATTGGAAAGTAG
The DNA here is from genome assembly GCF_009829125.3 of Periophthalmus magnuspinnatus. Taxonomy (NCBI): domain Eukaryota; kingdom Metazoa; phylum Chordata; class Actinopteri; order Gobiiformes; family Gobiidae; genus Periophthalmus; species Periophthalmus magnuspinnatus. Next base: position 29,614,213 of record NC_047126.1, read on the forward strand.
CTGCGGTAACACCAGTTTTTAAATCAGGCGCTAAAACAGACATGGCTCATTATCGGCCTATAAGTGTACTTCCTGTTATATCTAAAATAGCTGAGAAGTGAGTGGTCAAACTTCTGTTCATTTATAAAACACCAAACCCTCATTACATCCTCTACAGTTTGAGTTTCGTACCCATCTCTCCACAGACACTGCCCTGTGTGTGTTAACAGAAAACATAAACAGGTTATTTGACAGGAGTCCCTGTGTTGGGGCCGTCTTCTTGGATTTGAGGAAAGCCTTCGACTCTGTAAACTGTCAGATTGTGCTGTCCAGGTTGACTCAGTTTAACATCTCCAGTCAAGTTCTTCAGTGGTTTACATCACATCTGTCCCACAGGAAACAGTATGTGGTTGTCGATGGTGTAAAACATTTGTGTTTAGATTGTGATGTTGGAGTCCCACAGGGGTCGATCCTTGGGCCGGTTTTATTCTCCCTCTTTATCTGTAACTTACCAAATGCTTGTCCAAATGTATTCTCACAGAAGTATGAGGATGATGCAGTCATCTACACTCAAGACAAAAACATTCAACAAACTGCTGATGACCTCACAGTTGCCTTATCATTTGTGCATAACTGGCTTAAGGACTCGTGTCTCTTGTTAAACACCACAAAAACAGTCTGTTTGTACTTCTCAAAACGTCACACTGAACTAAAGCAATCAAATGACTTTATTAACGTAGTAGAACTCGATCAGATCCAAGAATTTAAATACCTTGAAGTTATCCTTGACCCAACACTGTCCTCCAAAAGTCACATAAGAAAAGTGTTCCAGATAATTCGATTTAATCATCAGAAATTTTGTCACATTCAGAATAACTTAAACATGAGCGCTGCTAAAACTTTTTTCTCTTCTCTAAGATCATCTCCCACATAGACTATTGTTTAACTACTTGGTCTCTTGCCCCACAACACTTAAAACCATTGAAAACCTCTATAAAAGAGGTCTCAAAATACTTGATAAAAACCCCATTTCCCACCGTCACTGTCACGTTCTGAAAAAGCACAGACTATATGACTTTAACAACATGGTCAACCTTAAAAGAGCTTGTCTAATTTATAAAGTCCTACACTCCCTCGCAGCACCACCGTTAAAGGAGAACATTAAATATAAAGACAATTTAGCAAAGACCACACCAGCCACCACCAGAGGTGACCTGAGACTTTTCTATAGAGACATGTGGGGGCAAAATGAAATGTAATTATCTTGAATGAGTGGCCAAACTGACTGAAATACTGTAAACTGTGCAGTGAGTGTAATGTGCAATTTTTTATTTTGTCCTTTTGTGATCCAGCCCTTGGGACAATGGATGGAAATGATCCTGTGGCTATAATCCGATGTGTTTACATTCATGTTGAATCATTTTTGTTCATTAGCATGCATTGTCCCAATCAAATAAATAAATAAATAGTTAATATGAATTTGTCATTTCAGTGTCATTTCTGATAAAGTATATTGTAGTATAGTATAAAGTAATAATTTGATTGTGATTGTGTGTGTATGTGTGTGTGTGGGTGTGTGTGTGTGTTGTATATGTTTTAGAGTGAGATTATAGATTTATTAAATCATATTCTCGAAATGTTTTATCATCAAATGTAACAGACCTTGTGGATTTCCCCAGGGGTGTGTTTTGGCTCCTTATGTATTTCATCAAACATAAATATTTATACATTTTATAGAAATGATGTGACCTGTTTTTTTTTTTGTTTGTTTTTTTTTTTGTTGTTTGTTTTTTGCTGTATTAATTAACTGTTGGAGAGAAAGAGTAAAAATAAATGACTATGAAAATAAACAGTTTTTTTTTTTAATGATTTGCTAATATGAGGTATTTCTGATTTGTGTGTGTGCCAAAGTTAAATCATTTTTGTTTGTTGTTGTCGAGACCTTTTTTAACATGTGCATCATTTATTTTATTATTTTTGTTTTCCTGAACATTTAATCTTTTTAAGTTGATTCTAAACATGAGCCATTTTTCAGTTGTTTTCGAGTCTCTGTACAGCTGAATGGTTTTGTCGCAGTCTCTGAACGGCAGCAGGTTTTTGTACGACGCCTCCATGAGTTTGTATCACTGTGGTACACGTTCGGTGGAGGAACTAGACTGGAGCCCAACTGTAAGTCATCTCTTTATGTTTACTTTAAATGATATTCTTATTATTTCTGTGTTTCATGTGTTTGTTTCTGAAGCTGAAGTTGATTTTATTTCTTACATTTATGGATGTATTGTTAAAATGTCCAGTATCTTGTTGGTAACACACGTCTTATATTATCCAGACAAACATGTAAGAAACAAAAACTTATTTTAATCTGTTGAAAGTTTTACAAAAAACTTTTTTTTTTTTTTTTTTTTTTTTTACGAAGATTTGGTTTATAAAGTAAAGATTTATCCACATTTTATTTGTAATAATCAAAATATGAAAGAGTAAATTTGATGTGAATTCAAAGTCTGGGGACTTTTCTCAGTTTATCTTTAGCTCTGAAACTTTTCTGTTGTTCTGCTTCAGTGGAGTCTTTCTGTCATAGTTCTGTTTTCACTCAGTTCAGACTAAAAGTAACTTCTTTTTTTTAAACAAATAGTATTTATTATACTAGAGTGTAATATAAATCAATATTTCTGATATAATTAAAAAATTTTATTTGCTTTTATCTTTTTGTAAATTCTGATTTATGTATTTATTTTAAAGTATGTCATAAAAATACACTTAACATATTTCCTAACAGAACTAAAGCCCCTCAGTCTCTCTGTGTAAGTGTTTGTGCTGTGTGTCCACAGTGGGCCGAGTGGAGCCCAGCCTCTGGGTGCTGCCCCCCTCCACAGAGGAGCTGGCCCAGGGGAAGGCCACCCTCGTGTGCCTGGCCAACAAGGGCTTCCCGTCAGACTGGAGCGTGTCCTGGAAGGTGTCCGGTGGTGGCGGGGAGCAGAGCCGGAGCCCCGCGGTGCTGCAAAAGGACGGCCACTACAGCTGGAGCAGCAGCCTGACGCTCTCTGCACAGCAGTGGAGGGAGGGGGGCGTGGCTGTGAGCTGTGAGGCCACACAGGGCTCCCAGAGTCCAGTGTCCCACACACTGAGCACACTGCAGTGTCTCCAGGACTGACACAGTCACTGGGATCAGCCTGCAGAGCGCCCTCTGCTGTCAGCTCACGCCTCTACAGCTGCTGCTACACTTGACCTACTGCAGCACACAGCCCTGTGTCCCAACTGGAGCTTCTGCTGAAAATAAACAGCTGCGCATCAAAAACAGATGATTTTTGTCAGTGTTTCTGTGAATATTATGCAGTTATTATATTTTATGAGCATGTTAATGATGAGCTGAGAAGAATAGTTTTAGTCTGAGGCATTTTAGACTTAACAAAGGCCTGTAAGTTCATGTAAACAGAATAAATACATAAATACAGTGATAATATATGGATATGGAGGAAATTATTGTCTGTATAAAGTTATGTTAGTTATGAATGTACCAGGTGAGGTCAAATACAGACTTATTTGGGTCTATTTTATTATAAATTATTTCTTCATGCACATTTACATGATTCTGAAAGATAATTCATATTTAATTTAATTGATCAAAACAATCATATTTAATGAAGCACAGTGGCAGACCAACACTGTCTCTGTTTGAGCATCAAATTTTAAAATGTAAATCATCCTAAAAGGCCTAGATAAGATGATTATATTGAATTGTTTTAAATTTAAAATAATTATTATTTTATATTCACCGCATTATTCATTTAATACAAAAAAAATAATATTTTCATTTAAATTACTTAAAGATTGTATTGTATATTTTGTTGCTAATGACAAGGTTTGTAAAAATATTTCCTTTATTCAGTTTATACCTGGTATTATTATTATTATTATTATTATTATTATTATTATTATTATTATTATTATTATTATTATTATTATTATTATTATCATTATTATTATTATTATATAACAAAATATTTTTTCCTTTCCTATGTCTTATATTATAATGTATTCTATTAATGCTTTATTGTATCATTATTTATACTGCAACTTCTTACTTTAATTAAAAACATGTCTACTTACTGTTACTCAATAGTTCCATAATTATTGGTTTCTGTAAAAAATGTGCTAAAAATGTATTAATTTAAATTACTTTTCTGTATTATATTTTTGCCCACGACTTTCTCTCATTATATTGTATCTGTGCAGTGTGAGTTCAGTGAAGTGAGTCAGTTTCAGTTCAGTCTGAGGAGGTTTTTGTACGAGTCTTTTTCACTGTGTGAACTGGTCATACTTCTTAACATCAAATTCACCCTTACAGTGATACACAGCAAAGTCTTCAGGCTGAACTCCACTGATGGTCAGAGTGAAATCAGACCCAGATCCACTGCCTGAGAAACGACTGGGGACATCTGAGACTCGGTTAGACGTACGATATATAAGAGCTTTAGGAGGCTCTCCATCTCTCTGTTGGTACCACCATAAGTAGTGCCCATAGCTACTGTGATAGTACACATTTACACTGGTGGTACAGCGTATAGTGACCGTGTCCCCCAGGGCGGCCCACACAAACACAAAACACCTGATGGTTTAGTCTGGTTGGTCTCAGAGGGACAGATGTGGACAGAGGACAGCAGTGGGACTCTCTGGACTTTACCTGTGAAGCAGCAGCAGAGGACAGTCCACATGAGGACGCACACCAGAGTCATGTTGATGAGGAGCTGGTATGTGGCTTGTGTTGTCATGAGTGCACCTCTCAGGACTATAAAGTGTTCCACTGGACCATGCGGCTGTTCATGCAAAGTGTGTGTCTATGGAAATGAGACTCCCACAGAGACATGGAGCGGACTGAACAGCTGCAGGGTCTGTGTCATCAGAACCAGACCAACACTGTGTCCAGTTTAGGGTCAGATGATAAAGTGTCTCATTCATGTTCACATCTGTCATATACTGGGGAAAAATAAAATAAACATGCAGATAGTAGCTTTAGTCAGGATTATAAATAAATAAATACTAATAGTTTAGAGATTTTACTCATATGTGAAATAAAGTAACTGTAAGTCTAAGACAGGCCAAAGCTAAAGTCTTCATAGATGTAATAGAAAATGCAAAAGACAATGGTAAAATTATTTGAAGATGAACAAGTAATTACAGGCTTAAAAAACTCAAAAGCTTTTGATGCAATTGGTCTAAATTTAAAAAAAAAAAATTGAAAGAACTGAAGGATCCTCTTGTCTAACCAATCACCCCTCTCCTCAACATATCCTTTCAACATTCGGTTGTCCCAGTTGATTGGAAAGTAGCTGCGGTAACACCAGTTTTAAAATCAGGCGCTAAAACAGACATGGCTCATTATCGGCCTATAAGTGTACTTCCTGTTATATCTAAAATAGCTGAGAAGTGAGTGGTCAAACTTCTTACTTCTCATTTATAAAACACCGAACCCTCATTACATCCTCTACAGTTTGAGTTTTGTACCCATCACTCCACAGACACTGCCCTGTGTGTGTTAACAGAAAACATAAACAGGTTATTTGACAGGAGTCCCTGTGTTGGGGCCGTCTTCTTGGATTTGAGGAAAGCCTTCGACTCTGTAAACTGTCAGATTGTGCTGTCCAGGTTGACTCAGTTTAACATCTCCAGTCAAGTTCTTCAGTGGTTTACATCACATCTGTCCCACAGGAAACAGTATGTGGTTGTCGATGGTGTAAAACGTTTGTGTTTAGATTGTGATGTTGGAGTCCCACAGGGGTCGATCCTTGGGCCGGTTTTATTCTCCCTCTTTATCAGTAACTTACCAAATGCTTGTCCAAATGTATTCTCACAGAAGTATGAGGATGATGCAGTCATCTACACTCAAGACAAAAACATTCAACAAACTGCTGATGACCTCACAGTTGCCTTATCTTTTGTGCATAACTGGCTTAAGGACTCGTGTCTCTTGTTAAACACCACAAAAACAGTCTGTTTGTACTTCTCAAAACGTCACACTGAACTAAAGCAATCAAATGACTTTATTAACGGAGTAGATCCAAGAATTTAAATACCTTGAAGTTATCCTTGACCCAACATTGTCCTCCAAAAGTCACATAAGAAAAGTGTTCCAGATAATTTGATTTAATCATCAGAATTTTTGTCACATTCAGAATAACTTAAACATGAGCGCTGCTAAAACTTATTTCTCCTCTATGATCATCTCCCACATAGACTATTGTTTCACTACTTGGTCTCTTGCCCCACAACACTTAAAACCATTGAAAACCTCTATAAAAGAGGCCTCAAAATACTTGATAAAAACCCAATTTCCCACCGTCACTGTCACGTTCTGAAAAAGCACAGACTACTGGACTTTAACAACATGGTCAACCTTAAAAGAGCTTGTCTAATTTATAAAGTCCTACACTCCCTCGCAGCACCACCGTTAAAGGAGAACATTAAATATAAAGACAATTTAGCAAAGACCACACGAGCCACCACCAGAGGTGACCTGAGACTTTTCTATAGAGACATGTGGGGGCAAAATGAAATGTAATTATCTTGAATGAGTGGCCAAACTGACTGAAATACTGTAAACTGTGCAGTGAGTGTAATGTGCAATTTTTTATTTTGTCCTTTTGTGATCCAGCCCTTGGGACAATGGATGGAAATGATCCTGTGGCTATAATCCGATGTGTTTACATTCATGTTGAATCATTTTTGTTCATTAGCATGCATTGTCCCAATCAAATAAATAAATAAATAGTTAATATGAATTTGTCATTTCAGTGTCATTTCTGATAAAGTATATTGTAGTATAGTATAAAGTAATAATTTGATTGTGATTGTGTGTGTATGTGTGTGTGTGGGTGTGTGTGTGTGTTGTATATGTTTTAGAGTGAGATTATAGATTTATTAAATCATATTCTCGAAATGTTTTATCATCAAATGTAACAGACCTTGTGGATTTCCCCAGGGGTGTGTTTTGGCTCCTTATGTATTTCGTCAAACATAAATATTTATACATTTTATAGAAATGATGTGACCTGTTTTTTTTTTTTTTGTTTTTTTTTTTGTTTTTTGTTTTGTTTTTTGCTGTATTAATTAATTGTTGGAGAGAAAGAGTAAAAATAAATGACTATGAAAATAAACTGTTTTTTTTTTTTAATGATTTGCTAATATGAGGTATTTCTGATTTGTGTGTGTGCCAAAGTTAAATCATTTTTGTTTGTTGTTGTCGAGACCTTTTTTAACATGTGCATCATTTATTTTATAATTTTTGTCTTCCTGAACATTTAATCTTTTTAAGTTGATTCTAAACATGAGCCATTTTTCAGTTGTTTTCGAGTCTCTGTACAGCTGAATGGTTTTGTCGCAGTCTCTGAACGGCAGCAGGTTTTTGTACGACGCCTCCATGAGTTTGTATCACTGTGGTACACGTTCGGTGGAGGAACTAGACTGGAGCCCAACTGTAAGTCATCTCTTTATGTTTACTTTAAATGATATTCTTATTATTTCTGTGTTTCATCTGTTTGTTTCTGAAGCTGAAGTTGATTTTATTTCTTACATTTATGGATGTATTGTTAAAATGTCCAGTATCTTGTTGGTAACACACGTCTTATATTATCCAGACAAACATGTAAGAAACAAAAACTTATTTTAATCTGTTGAAAGTTTTACAAAAAACTTTTTTTTTTTTTTTTTTTTACGAAGATTTGGTTTATAAAGTAAAGATTTATCCACATTTTATTTGTAATAATCAAAATATGAAAGAGTAAATTTGATGTGAATTCAAAGTCTGGGGACTTTTCTCAGTTTATCTTTAGCTCTGAAACTTTTCTGTCGTTCTGCTTCAGTGGAGTCTTTCTGTCATAGTTCTGTTTTCACTCAGTTCAGACTAAAAGTAACATTTCTTTTTTTTTTTTAAACAAATAGTCTTTATTATACTAGAGTGTAATATAAATCAGTATTTCTGATATAATTTTATTTTCCATTTGCTTTTATCTTTTGTGATTTATGTATTTATTTTAAAGTATGTCATAAAAATACACTTAACATATTTCCTAACAGAACTAAAGCCCCTCAGTCTCTCTGTGTAAGTGTTTGTGCTGTGTGTCCACAGTGGGCCGAGTGGAGCCCAGCCTCTGGGTGCTGCCCCCCTCCACAGAGGAGCTGGCCCAGGGGAAGGCCACCCTCGTGTGCCTGGCCAACAAGGGCTTCCCGTCAGACTGGAGCGTGTCCTGGAAGGTGTCCGGTGGTGGCGGGGAGCAGAGCCGGAGCCCCGCGGTGCTGCAAAAGGACGGCCACTACAGCTGGAGCAGCAGCCTGACGCTCTCTGCACAGCAGTGGAGGGAGGGGGGCGTGGCTGTGAGCTGTGAGGCCACACAGGGCTCCCAGAGTCCAGTGTCCCACACACTGAGCACACTGCAGTGTCTCCAGGACTGACACAGTCACTGGGATCAGCCTGCAGAGCGCCCTCTGCTGTCAGCTCACGCCTCTACAGCTGCTGCTACACTTGACCTGCTGCAGCACACAGCCCTGTGTCCCAACTGGAGCTTCTGCTGAAAATAAACAGCTGTGCATCAAAAACATGTTTGTGTCTTTATGTTATTTTAATATATTTACTATATAATTTTCTATCACAGACTTTAGTGTTTTGAATAAATGTAGGTCTGAGGTCAGGAGGAAATTATTGTCTGTATAAAGTTATGTTAGTTATGAATGTACCAGGTGAGGTCAAATACAGACTTATTTGGGTCTATTTTATTATAAATTATTTCTTCATGCACATCTACATGATTCTGAAAGATAATTCATATTTAAATTAATTGATTAAAACAATCCCATTTAATGAAGCACAGTGGCAGACCAACACTGTCTCTGTTTGAGCATCAAATTTTAAAATGTAAATCATCCTAAAAGGCTTAGATAAGATAATTATATTAAATTGTTTTACATTTAAAATAATTATTATTTTATATTCACTGCATTATTCAGTTTTAGATGAAAAATAATATTTACAGTTAAATTAGTGAAAGATTGTATTGTATAGTCTATTGTAATGTATGTTTTGTTACTAATGACAAGGGTGTAAAAATATTGTGTAAAAATATTTCCTTTATTCAGGTTATACCTGGTATTATTATTATCATGATCATTATTGTTATTATTATTATTATTATGTAACAAATTATTTTTGCTTTTCCTATGTCTTATATTATAATGTGTTTTATTCAATTATAATATATTATAGTATCATTATTTATACTGCAACTTCTTACTTTAATTAAAAACATGTCTACTTACTGTTACTCAATAGTTCCATAATTATTGGTTTCTGTAAAAAATGTGCCAAAAAATAATTAATTTAAATTGCTTTTCTGTATGTTTTTGCCCACGACTTTCTCTCATTATATTGTATCTGTGCAGTGTGAGTTCAGTGAAGTGAGTCAGTTTCAGTTCAGTCTGAGGAGGTTTTTGTACGAGTCTTTTTCACTGTGTGAACTGGTCATAACGGGAAGCATCAAATTCACCCTCACAGTGATACACAGCAAAGTCTTCAGGCTGAACTCCACTGATGGTCAGAGTGAAATCAGACCCAGATCCACTGCCTGAAAAACGACTGGGGACATCTGAGGCTCGAGTAGATGCAAGATATATAAGAGCTTTAGGAGGCTCTCCATCTTTCTGTTGGTACCAGTGTAAATAGTGACCATAGCTACTGAGATAGAACACATTTACACTGGTGGTACAGCGTATAGTGACCGTGTCCCCCAGGGCGGCCCTCACTGCTCCAGCCTGACTCACTGTCACCTCTCCTCTGGACTCTGAACACACAAACACAAAACACCTGATGGTTTAGTCTGGTTGGTCTCAGAGGGACAGATGTGGACAGAGGACAGCGGTGGGACTCTCTGGACTTTACCTGTGAAGCAGCAGCAGAGGACAGTCCACATGAGGACGCACACCAGAGTCATGTTGATGAGGAGCTGGTATGTGGCTTGTGTTGTCATGAGTGCACCTCTCAGGACTATAAAGTGTTCCACTGGACCATGCGGCTGTTCATGCAAAGTGTGTGTCTATGGAAATGAGACTCCCACAGAGACATGGAGCGGACTGAACAGCTGCAGGGTCTGTGTCATCAGAACCAGACCAACACTGTGTCCAGTTTAGGGTCAGATGATAAAGTGTCTCATTCATGTTCACATCTGTCATATACTGGGGAAAAATAAAATAAACATGCAGATAGTAGCTTTAGTCAGGATTATAAATAAATAAATACTAATAGTTTAGAGATTTTACTCATATGTGAAATAAAGTAACTGTAAGTCTAAGACAGGCCAAAGCTAAAGTCTTCATAGATGTAATAGAAAATGCAAAAGACAATGGTAAAATTATTTGAAGATGAACAAGTAATTACAGGCTTAAAAAACTCAAAAGCTTTTGATGCAATTGGTCTAAATTTAAAAAAAAAAAATTGAAAGAACTGAAGGATCCTCTTGTCTAACCAATCACCCCTCTCCTCAACATATCCTTTCAACATTCGGTTGTCCCAGTTGATTGGAAAGTAGCTGCGGTAACACCAGTTTTAAAATCAGGCGCTAAAACAGACATGGCTCATTATCGGCCTATAAGTGTACTTCCTGTTATATCTAAAATAGCTGAGAAGTGAGTGGTCAAACTTCTTACTTCTCATTTATAAAACACCGAACCCTCATTACATCCTCTACAGTTTGAGTTTTGTACCCATCACTCCACAGACACTGCCCTGTGTGTGTTAACAGAAAACATAAACAGGTTATTTGACAGGAGTCCCTGTGTTGGGGCCGTCTTCTTGGATTTGAGGAAAGCCTTCGACTCTGTAAACTGTCAGATTGTGCTGTCCAGGTTGACTCAGTTTAACATCTCCAGTCAAGTTCTTCAGTGGTTTACATCACATCTGTCCCACAGGAAACAGTATGTGGTTGTCGATGGTGTAAAACGTTTGTGTTTAGATTGTGATGTTGGAGTCCCACAGGGGTCGATCCTTGGGCCGGTTTTATTCTCCCTCTTTATCAGTAACTTACCAAATGCTTGTCCAAATGTATCCTCACAGAAGTATGAGGATGATGCAGTCATCTACACTCAAGACAAAAACATTCAACAAACTGCTGATGACCTCACAGTTGCCTTATCATTTGTGCATAACTGGCTTAAGGACTCGTGTCTCTTGTTAAACACCACAAAAACAGTCTGTTTGTACTTCTCAAAACGTCACACTGAACTAAAGCAATCAAATGACTTTATTAACGGAGTAGAACTCGATCAGATCCAAGAATTTAAATACCTTGAAGTTATCCTTGACCCAACACTGTCCTCCAAAAGTCACATAAGAAAAGTGTTCCAGATAATTCGATTTAATCATCAGAAATTTTGTCACATTCAGAATAACTTAAACATGAGCGCTGCTAAAACTTATTTCTCCTCTATGATCATCTCCCACATAGACTATTGTTTCACTACTTGGTCTCTTGCCCCACAACACTTAAAACCATTGAAAACCTCTATAAAAGAGGCCTCAAAATACTTGATAAAAACCCCATTTCCCACCGTCACTGTCACGTTCTGAAGAAGCACAGACTATATGACTTTAACAACATGGTCAACCTTAAAAGAGCTTGTCTAATTTATAAAGTCCTACACTCCCTCGCAGCACCACCGTTAAAGGAGAACATTAAATATAAAGACAATTTAGCAAAGACCACACGAGCCACCACCAGAGGTGACCTGAGACTTTTCTATAGAGACATGTGGGGGCAAAATGAAATGTAATTATCTTGAATGAGTGGCCAAACTGACTGAAATACTGTAAACTGTGCAGTGAGTGTAATGTGCAATTTTTTATTTTGTCCTTTTGTGATCCAGCCCTTGGGACAATGGATGGAAATGATCCTGTGGCTATAATCCGATGTGTTTACATTCATGTTGAATCATTTTTGTTCATTAGCATGCATTGTCCCAATCAAATAAATAAATAAATAGTTAATATGAATTTGTCATTTCAGTGTCATTTCTGATAAAGTATATTGTAGTATAGTATAAAGTAATAATTTGATTGTGATTGTGTGTGTGTGGGGGTGTGTGTGTGGGTGTGTGTGTGTGTGTGTGTGTGTGTGTTGTATATGTTTTAGAGTGAGATTATAGATTTATTAAATCATATTCTCGAAATGTTTTATCATCAAATGTAACAGACCTTGTGGATTTCCCCAGGGGTGTGTTTTGGCTCCTTATGTATTTCATCAAACATAAACATTTATACATTTTATAGAAATGATGTGACCTGTTTGTTTTTTTTTTTTGTTTTTTTTTGTTTTTTGTTTTTTGCTGTATTAATTAATTGTTGGAGAGAAAGAGTAAAAATAAATGACTATGAAAATAAACATTTTTTTTTAATGATTTGCTAATATGAGGTATTTCTGATTTGTGTGTGTGCCAAAGTTAAATCATTTTTGTTTGTTGTTGTCGAGACATTTTTTAACATGTGCATCATTTATTTTATTATTTTTGTCTTCCTGAACTTTTAATCTTTTTGAATTGATTCTAAACATGAGCCATTTTTCAGTTGTTTTCGAGTCTCTGTACAGCTGAATGGTTTTGTCGCAGTCTCTGAACGGCAGCAGGTTTTTGTACGACGCCTCCATGAGTTTGTATCACTGTGGTACACGTTCGGTGGAGGAACTAGACTGGAGCCCAACTGTAAGTCGTCTCTTTATGTTTACTTTAATTGATATTCTTATTATTTCTGTGTTTCATGTGTTTGTTTCTGAAGCTGAAGTTGATTTTATTTCTTACATTTATGGATGTATTGTTAAAATGTCCAGTATCTTGTTGGTAACACACGTCTTATATTATCCAGAAAAACATGTAAGAAACAAAAACTTATTTTAATCTGTTGAAAGTTTTACAAAAAACTTTTCTTTTTTTTTTTTTTTTTAACGAAGATTTGGTTTATAAAGTAAAGATTTATCCACATTTTATTTGTAATAATCAAAATATGAAAGAGTAAATTTGATGTGAATTCAAAGTCTGGGGACTTTTCTCAGTTTATCTTTAGCTCTGAAACTTTTATGTCGTTCTGCTTCAGTGGAGTCTTTCTGTCATAGTTCTGTTTTCACTCAGTTCAGACTAAAACTAATATTTCTTTTTTAAAAACAAATAGTCTTTATTATACTAGAGTGTAATATAAATCAATATTTCTGATATAATTTTATTTTCCATTTGCTTTTATCTTTTGTGATTTATGTATTTATTTTAAAGTATGTCATAAAAATACACTTAACATATTTCCTAACAGAACTAAAGCCCCTCAGTCTCTCTGTGTAAGTGTTTGTGCTGTGTGTCCACAGTGGGCCGAGTGGAGCCCAGCCTCTGGGTGCTGCCCCCCTCCACAGAGGAGCTGGCCCAGGGGAAGGCCACCCTCGTGTGCCTGGCCAACAAGGGCTTCCCGTCAGACTGGAGCGTGTCCTGGAAGGTGTCCGGTGGTGGCGGGGAGCAGAGCCGGAGCCCCGCGGTGCTGCAAAAGGACGGCCACTACAGCTGGAGCAGCAGCCTGACGCTCTCTGCACAGCAGTGGAGGGAGGGGGGCGTGGCTGTGAGCTGTGAGGCCACACAGGGCTCCCAGAGTCCAGTGTCCCACACACTGAGCACACTGCAGTGTCTCCAGGACTGACACAGTCACTGGGATCAGCCTGCAGAGCGCCCTCTGCTGTCAGCTCACGCCTCTACAGCTGCTGCTACACTTGACCTACTGCAGCACACAGCCCTGTGTCCCAACTGGAGCTTCTGCTGAAAATAAACAGCTGTGCATCAAAAACAGATGATTTTTGTCAGTGTTTCTGTGAATATTATGCAGTTATTATATTTTATGAGCATGTTAATGATGAGCTGAGAAGAATAGTTTTAGTCTGAGGCATTTTAGACTTAACAAAGGCCTGTAAATTCATGTAAACAGAATAAATAAATAAATAAATAAATAAATAAATAAATAAATAAATAAATAAATAAAAAAATAAATAAAAAAATAAATAAATAAATAAATAAATAAATAAATACACTGATAATATATGGATATGGAGGAAATTATTGTCTGTATAAAGTTATGTTAGTTATGAATGTACCAGGTGAGGTCAAATACAGACTTAATTGGGTCTATTTTATTGTAAATTATTTCTTCATGCACATCTACATGATTCTGAAAGATAATTCATTTTTAATTTAATTGATCAAAACAATCCCATTTAATGAAGCACAGTGGCAGACCAACACTGTCTCTGTTTGAGCATCAAATTTTAAAATGTAAATCATCCTAAAAGGCCTAGATAAGATGATTATATTAAATTGTTTTAAATTTAAAATAATTATTATTTTATATTCACTGCATTATTCATTTTAGACAAAAAAAATAAATAAATTCAGTTAAATTACTTAAAGATTGTATTGTATATTTTGTTGCTAATGACAAGGTTTGTAAAAATATTTCCTTTATTCAGTTTATACCTGGTATTATTATTATTATTATTATTATTATTATTATTATTATTATTATTATTATTATTATTATTATGTAACAAAATATTTTTTCCTTTCCTATGTCTTATATTATAATGTATTCTATTAATGCTTTATTGTATCATTATTTATACTGCAACTTCTTACTTTAATTAAAAACATGTCTACTTACTGTTACTCAATAGTTCCATAATTATTGGTTTCTGTAAAAAATGTGCTAAAAATGTATTAATTTAAATTACTTTTCTGCATTATATTTTTGCCCACGACTTTCTCTCATTATATTGTATCTGTGCAGTGTGAGTTCAGTGAAGTGAGTCAGTTTCAGTTCAGTCTGTGGAGGTTTTTGTACGAGTCTTTTTCACTGTGTGAATGCGTCATACTTGTTAGCATCAAATTCACCCTTACAATAATACACAGCAAAGTCTTCAGGCTGAACTCCACTGATGGTCAGAGTGAAATCAGACCCAGATCCACTGCCTGAAAAACGACTGGGGACATCTGAAGCTCGGTTAGACGTATGATATATAAGAGCTTTAGGAGGCTCTCCATCTTTCTGTTGGTACCAGTGTAAATAGTGACCATAGCTACTGTGATAGTACACATTTACACTGGTGGTACAGCGTATAGTGACCGTGTCCCCCAGGGCGGCCCTCACTGCTCCAGCCTGACTCACTGTCACCTCTCCTCTGGACTCTGAACACACAAACACAAAACACCTGATGGTTTAGTCTGGTTGGTCTCAGAGGGACAGATGTGGACAGAGGACAGCAGTGGGACTCTCTGGACTTTACCTGTGAAGCAGCAGCAGAGGACAGTCCACATGAGGACGCACACCAGAGTCATGTTGATGAGGAGCTGGTATGTGGCTTGTGTTGTCATGAGTGCACCTCTCAGGACTATAAAGTGTTCCACTGGACCATGCGGCTGTTCATGCAAAGTGTGTGTTTATGGAAATGAGACTCCCACAGAGACATGGAGCGGACTGAACAGCTGCAGGGTCTGTGTCATCAGAACCAGACCAACACTGTGTCCAGTTTAGGGTCATATTTTAAATGCTTCATGGAAGGCCCCAGGGAAGTGTTTTCTCCCCTTTTTATTTTAAAATCCAATGTATTTTTTTTCTTTGATTTCTCTTATTGATTTGATCTTTACTTTTGTCTTGTAGTAGAATAATATTATTGGAGCTGAACTGTAAGTCATCTCTTTACATTAACTTACTAACTAAATTATAATTTTATTGTTTCTATTTTTCGTTTGTATATTTTTGAAGCCTAAGTGTATTTTACTTCTTACATTTTTGGATATATTGTTAAAATGCCCAATTGCTATAAGGCACGGGTTAGCCTCATATTATGCCGTCAAAAATCATCCTCATAAGATCATAATGTTTTGATACACATTTTATTTCTATGTAATAATCAAAATTAAGAGACAATTTGATGTGAATTCTTGTTCAAAGTCTGGGGACTTTTCTCAGTTTATCTTTAGCTCTGAAACTTTTCTGTTGTTCTGCTTCAGTGGAGTCTTTCTGTCATAGTTCTGTTTTCACTCAGTTCAGGCTAAAAGTAACATTTATAAAATACACTTTCTGTATGTCTTAACAGCACTAAATCCCCAAGTGCAGACCCTTCCTGACAAAAAAGCTGGCCCAAGGGAAGGCTACCCTCATGTGCCTTGTCAAAAAGGTCTTCCCGTCAGGCTGTAGTATGTCCTGGAAGGTGCGTAGTGCTGAGTGATTGGGGAGCTTTTTTTCTAGCTCCAAGTTTTGTGGTCAAGAAATTTTGTAAAAAATTGCAAGCCTTTGCTGGGCTGCTCCAGGAACATCCTCAACCCTCTGCAGATATCCTCCTGATATCTGCAGAGGGTTGAGCTCCTGCCAACAAAGACACTGTACGAAGACAGGCCAGGATGTTGTGAAAGACAGCCAGGGTCCAGCGGGTCATCATACGCCTGCTGCTGTAGGCACCAACTATTTCCAGATTGTCAACACTGCCTTTGTTGAGGTTGTAGCACCTCCCGATCTCCTAGAGCAGAGCAGACCCACCAAGGCTGGAAACTGAATGGTACTGGAAAGGCACATGGGAGAAGGAGGCATCACATTACAGTTATGCACATTGGCTGGAGGCTCTGAGAGAAGATCACAGCAACCTCCATGAACAGAATCCAGTCACCTCAGTGGCAGACATCCACGACAGAGTCTCAGGTATGAAAAACTGGACTACTAATGGATGAGACTCACCCTGAATGGCTAACCAAAGAGAGTACGATCCTGATCCAGAGAGATCCCTCAAAGGGTACAGTCCCATCCAACTATCAGCCAATCCCCTGTCTCTCCACAACATGGAAGCTCATGTCAGGCATCACTGTGGCTAAGATAAGTGAGCACATGATCAATACATGAGCACAGCGCAGAAGGGCATTGGCAAAGATACCAGGAGAGCCAAACACCAGCTCCTTGTGGACTAACCAAGCACCAAGACTGCAGAACCTGCCAGACCAATCAGGCTGATCACTGCTAACTGTTCAAATAAGGGCCGGGAGCGATCACAAGATTATGCACGGATGACACATAAAACCATTTCAGGCATGTGTTTGATGAGGGAACAAAATTAGAAAGCTCCAAGAAGTCAGTTTTGCGATACTGCTCCAAATGTCTTAGTTAGTTTAGCTAAGTGTTGCAGATCCATGGGAAGACAGTTCCCATTAGCTAATCACAATATCTGTCAATCAATAAAAAGCACTTCCTTTGTATCATTTGTCCTCTGACCAGTGCACTTCCTGGGTTCCTCTGGTGTTGCTCCGCACTCTCCACTCTCCAGGTCGTATCTTTGTGTCTAGTTAACTTCACTGTCTTCATTTGGTCCCGTAGACTGTGTATATGAATGAACATAGCTAACATGCTAACCACTGTGCTCCAAATAGGAAGTGAGCGTGGGTGCGTCTTGGGCTCCATCGACTCTGGGTTCAATTCACTTTCTAATGAAAAACTGTCTCTCCTCTGTCTATAACGGCTGCTGTCAGGGTCGTCATTTTGTTCGTATTAACCCTCTTTACATAATCTATTCTTAATTTTGTTTTTAACTCAAGATATGCATATTAATAACAGACCGATGACTAGCGTTATAGCAACAGGTTTGATTGACAGTGTTGCTAAGCGCCGGTTGCTGGTTTAGCTAAATCTGTCTAAATTCTTAAGCCACATCTGCAGGTGCATTCACTGACTTTGATATTACAAATATTTTACATATACATAAAAAGAGAAGAATACAAATGAATCCTTATTGTACATGCTCCCACACAACATTTCTCCATAAATACACAAAGCAGGATACAAAACTGTATACAACTTGACAAACCTGATTCTGTAGTTTAATTAGCAGCATGGAGGCTGATTGTGTTGTAATAGCGCTCTGCAGGCAGGTGACTTAGCACAGGGAGCAAAGGGAGGGGGACTCAGAGCATCAAAAACAAAAGTGAAACTTATAAAACATGTTAATATGTTGTTTTTGGTGAATATAGATTTTCTAAACAATAAAAGCTAACATGCTGATCTAAACATGTGTTAGCGATGAATCCCATAGAAATAAAATGCCCCTTCTTTAATAATTAGGCCTATTACAGGAAGGGAGACAGTCCAGTGAAGAGCAGCTAGGAGCATGAGGTGGGAAAAGCAGAGAAAGTGAACTCTGCACAGCCAGGCGTTTGAGCTGGCAGACTCCGCCCCCTTGTGGACAAAATACATTATAGCCATTGCTGTGCTTCTAAAACCTTTTTCACCACGACAGAAATATATAATGAAATATTTAGTCCAGAACTAAACCAGGACAGGTCTGAATTAGGCTGGGCAGGTGGTGTGAGCAGGAGACATCTGCCACAGTGAGGGACCCGAGGACACTGGACAAACTGCTCTCTCATGGACCTGGAGCCTGTTTGTTAACTCCACTGTGCTCACTCAGATTTGTACATTAGATGATGGATAATGGTATATTGTGTAATGGTTCATTTGTGTACCAGCCTCTACCACCCTGACCTTTCACCCATAACTATCTTTCCACTTATACAATACAATTTTCTTTGATTTAATATAATACTTTGGCTATATAACCTCTTTCTATAGTTCTAAACAAATAGTAATCTGGTTGTTTTTGCACGGCACACTTATTTTCACAAAAGGGAAGCATTCAAGGCATTAGCACATTTCAAAAAGGCCTACGTTATGAGTTTGGTCCCAATTTACAAATTACAAGACAGTAAACACAGATACTTGAGTCAATAACTTGTTATTTGTGTACTATTACACAAATAACAAATAACTTGTTATTTGTGTAATAGTACACCACATTTATATTGACAGGTTTTGATGAGTCTCTAATTTTGACTTGGTGGAACAATACCTGCTGTAAATATGAAATCTAGTTTTACACCAATCTTAAAGCATTTTGCAAAGGAAAGTTTGAAAACATGTTGAATATTACAGGAAGTAGAGAGTTCAAAATCATATTGATGGCATCGTGCTATGGAGAGTTTTATCCAAAAGTTTGGCACAGCTTATATGTGAAAAACACAATTTACTGATGCTAAAAACATTATTTCAACGGAAAAAGAGTTTTCTTATATTTTTATTTATCAGATAATATTTTCTGTACACATTAGAGTGTACAACACGACTGTCAGGTAACAGTTAAGGTTTTCCGTATTGTGATGTCGTTATTTCCAAACAGGAAGTACATTTTAAACCTAAAAAAAATACTAAACTGGGCAAAAGAAGTGTGCGATTTTTAACAAAATCTTGAATATAATGATCTCAACTGTGTTTTAGTAAAATGAGTGATCCAACCTGCCTCAGACACTTAAGCTCCACCCAGTTGCTCTGTTGTTATCGAGCACTAAACAGGCCAACACAATGTGCTTTTTAGTAAATGCAGCAGCTGGCCTTCCCTCTCTTGACCTTTGACCTCACATCCTCATTTCCTATAGACCCATATCTAATACTGAAACCAGCATCCCAAATTACTAACTCTAAAATCAATAAAAGCCATAAATGTTTTTGTGTTAATAGGTCATATGTTTTCAACAGGCATTTTGCACATGAAGCCTGAGGAGAATTATCCCTTGTCTCCTTCTCAAAGTGCTTTATTGTAGCAGCTTAGTACTTATAGTGGAGGAGCCTCAGTCTGATCCTCAGCCCCATTGTTGTTGTATTTCAGCAAAATGGATTCTTGTCGTTTAGGGATTTTGTGCTTTGTCACAGCGCCACAGGATTTCCCTTCTCTCTCACAGGCTGGATGCTAACTCGCTTCCTTCATTCAAATGGCTAAAGTTTGCATCCTGGACAGCTGGCAGGGGTGAGCGTCCATGTGTTTGTGCAGGGAAGACACTTTAGTTGTCTTAAGATGTTTAATTATAGCTTAATTTACAATGATGACAATAAGAGCTGGTTTCTGAACAGAGGAAACATGAAAGTTACAGACATATGTTGACAACTGATAAAAACAAATCAGAATATTTAGCATTGAAACAACACTGCCAAATATCATTCATATTTTGTGCACACTAGCAGGGTTGTCAAAAGTACTGAAAATCAGATACTACTAAAAATTGACACTAAAACTAGAATCAAAACTGGATACTCATTTGAACAAGTATCAGTGCTAAAAAAGTCACATTCACAGGACAGAAATGAATATTTCCTGAATAGCTGTAGGACAGTGGTCTCCGGCCTGTAGCTGGGGAGCTACCAATAGCTGTCCACCCCCTTCCAAGTAGCTCCCCAAGAGATTTCTGAATTATGCTTATTGTGCTGAATAACTCAGAAGTTATCACCATTGTAAATGTATCATTTTGATGCTTGTCTTTGTGCACTAATAAATGGATAATAGTTTATGTTTTAAAAGCGTCTTGTACCCCATTTAAGGCTTGCCGTGGCTCTTACATAAACTTGACTACTAAAATTAGTAGCTCTCTGGCATTTTTGTTTTGCAAAGGCACGTTACCAGAGGAAAAAGGTTGGAGACCTGCTTTAGAATGATCTTCAGAACAAGTTTAAAACCACATAGACTAGTACATGCCCATAATTTACCAGACGAGGGCGCTAAAGGTCAGTGCAAACTTATTTTACATTGTCCCCGTGCACAACAGTCACAGTGGTCTGACCATTTCCAGTGTAATGTAATGTCTATGAGGTTTTTGAGTCATGCTAAAATCAATAAATCCCGACAGGTCAGGCAGGTATATTAATTACAAACAAAGAGACATGACTAAAAAAGGCTAGTTATATTTATTAATAATAGGCATAAGCGTTGAGTGGGCATTCAAAAACAATCCATTCATAAAACATTTGCAAGAAAAACTTTTTAACCCCAGTCCATCAGTACAGTTCTATCTCAAGGCTTCTCCAAGTTTGTCTGAGCCAAACCACACATTTCACTGAGGGACAGACGAAAGGCTCACAGCCGCTGGAGCCAACATTTAGTTGCGTCCTGTTCTAGACGTAGCAAACCTGTCTCTCATAAGATTGAAACATGTAGCCTTCTGAACAGAGCTCTACACATCAGTCTGGGGAAACCATGAGAACCAGTGATCGGAGCTTTCAAATAACTAATCTCTTCTTCAATCAACTAATTTTCACATTGATTGATCAAAGTGTCATTACAGAGGAACAAGACAAAAAATCAAATCAAGGTCTCAGTCAGGGCTCAATCAGGCCTCAGTCAGGTCTCACTCAGGTCTCAGTCAGGTCTCAGTCAGGTCTCACTTAGGTCTCAGTCAGGTCTCAGTCAGGTCTCACTCAGGTCTCAGTCAGGTCTCAGTCAGGTGTCAGTCAGGTCTCAATCGGGTCTCAGTGCAGGTCTCAGTGCAGGTCTCAGTCAGGTCTCAGTGCAGGTCTCAGTCAGGTCTAAATCAGGTCTCAGTGCAGGTCTCAATCGGGTCTCAGTGCAGGTCTCAGTGCAGGTCTCAGTGCAGGTCTCAGTCAGGTCTCAGTGCAGGTCTCATTCCAGGCAAAGTAGTAATATCTCCAAGGACACAAACAGGTTACAGACCCTGCTCCAGTAGAAAAGTTACTCAGTGGACCTTTAAGATTAGGGCTGGACTATATGACAAAGGATGTGTCCTGCTCAATGCCCAAGGACACAGGGATTCATTACAGGCTCCTTTACATAAGCCTAAACATTTTGTGTAGCAACAATAAGTTCAAATAAATTAATATTAATCTGGTCTATTTGCATTTAAACTAACCACTGTATTTGGACACTATATGGCCCACCCACAGTTTGCACCCTAAAAAACATACTTTTCATGTTTTATGTTATTGTTTTTATAGTTGTAGCGTGCTCAAGAACGTATTGTCCGGGATAATGTCAGACAAGAGGCTAGACACGAGAGGCACGCTTTGGGGTCAGACTTCTGAGTTCCATTGTTTTGGTGTTGTACAAATGCGCGCGTTAGGACCCTGCAGACTCCGATGGCCCTCCTCTTTCTCTCCAATGGCCCACCTCTTTCTCTCCCATGGCCCACCTCTTTCTCTCCAATGGCCCACCTCTTTCTCTCCCATGGCCCACCTCTTTCTCTCCCACAGTCTCCTTTTGACAGACCAGGCAGTCACAGGAAGGATGTGGACGCGGGGATAGGAGGCTGCGCCGCGCTCAAGTTTGGATAGATGTCTCTGATGTCAAGGAGTTTTACAGAATATTAGCTTTTCACGACTTCATTTGAGAATTTCGACATTTGAACTAACGTGGAAGAATTATTTGGTTTGATTTTCACGAGGTGTATCCAAGTTTGGCACGTGTCTTCTCCTCCTCCATCGCTTTTGCATGAATCCGGGGTCACTCCGTTGAGAACATGTCGCAAAGAAGCATCGAATTTGAGCATTTTGAAGAGCGGGATAAGCCTGGACACCGCACCCCCAAAGCGAGCTCGGGATCCGGCTCCTACAGTGGCTCCAGAGGGAACGGTTTGGTCCCCAGCCCGGCTCACAGCGCGCACTGCAGCTTCTACCGCACGCGTACGCTCCAGTCCCTCACGTCAGAGAAAAGGGCTAAAAAAGTGCGTTTCTATAGAAATGGAGACAAGTATTTCAAAGGCCTGGTTTATGCCGTGTCCAATGATCGGTTCAGGTCTTTTGACGCACTGCTCATGGAACTCACGCGCTCCCTGTCCGACAACGTCAACCTGCCCCAAGGAGTGCGCGCGCTTTACGCACTGGACGGAGGCAGAAAGATTACCAGTCTGGACGAGCTGGTTGAAGGTACCTCTGAAATATTTTAAAAGTGCAGTTCATTTAAACCTCTTCACACAGATCATGGAAAAACAGGGCCCAGAATATAGTGAAGTCTGGATGTTTTTGGAGTATGGCATAAGCAAATACAAACAGGCAATTATGGGCTTCTAAATAACCACCTGACAAGTGCACTATGTAACTTTCTGGAGGTGACACGTCACTTAAAAGTTAAAACCATACTTTGGAACATTCTTCATGCAGATAGATACGTTTTGTGCCATATTGTGGAATAATAATAACCAAAGGAACAGCATTTCCATGGAAACAAGCAACAAGTTTGTGGAGATGAAAGCCATTAAGGATGCATGAGTATTTAAGGGCCAGTGCACTTAAAATAAACAAATGCTTTGTTCAAGTCTATTTGTTTGCTAGAAAGTACATACTGTGGCTTTAACTAATAATAGTAGAAATCGTGGGCAAGAGTCAACACAAAAAATGTTCTCACAATCTCACTTGTCTTTGTTTGGTCCTGGTTTAAAATCCAGATGTAGACTTGGTTTGGTTCTCTTCTAGTCCAAGTTTAGTTCTAGGTTTATAACTAAAGCCACATTGTATAAAAGTTTAGCAAAAAACAGACACAAAATGTGTATATTGCACCTATTATATTATATCCTTACTCTTCGTGCACTTGCATCTCCACAAACCTGGCTCTTTGGCGTGGAGGAGCACATAAAACATGTCTACCTTCATGGAGAATGTTCTGAAATATGGCTTTACATTTCCATTTTCATGGAATCAAAAAAAGTGATATACTGTACCTTTAAGTCCCAATTCCAATGTGTTTGGAAATGTGAATGCACACTAGTACTCATAGGGTCTGTAGAGTACAACATTATTGAACATTGCAGTGAACTATACAGAAGCTCTTTAACATAATGTTCCTTTTGCCACTGACGTTATGAGTCTAAAAGGACTTTCAGATTTATTGACTAAATAAAATCTTTATTAAATGTCCCATGTTCTAGTTCATCCTACAGCCTCAGGACAATGCATCAACAGACATTTACATTGTATCGACAGTTGGACTCATTCAATCATTCTAAAGGAAAGAACTACCACAGATATTCAGAATTATTTTATGGAAAGTGAAAGTACTCTAAAAAAAAAGCCCAAATATGACATGTTTTAAACAAATATATAAAGAATTTGTTGTTGGAAAAATTGCAAAGTAGGATTTGTTTTCATTTCTGCTGAATATTTTATCAGCCACAGTGTAGTGGAAAATGACAGTACTATTGATACTTTGCAGTGACATAATACTGGGGGTGTCCTGCCTGTATGGCCGTGGCTGGATGTTCAGCAATTACCATGGTGACACATTGCAGACATTAGCAATAACTACAAAAAAGTATGAAAACTCAAAGTCAGATGGTCAGATTGTGTTAAAACAAAGCTCACATTAAAGTCTAAGTTGAGTCACAGAGCTTCAGGCAGAGCAGTGGCTACTTCAGTATCACATATCCCGAGAATCTTGATGACATCAGCTGCAGACTATCAATTTTGGAAAATCATGACTTACAAAAAGTGACTCAGCTTTACAAATCTACTAATGTCATTCGGCGTATCCCAGTCCTTATATAACCCTCCTCATAAGCTCACCATATTTTTCCACACTGTTATGCTACAGGACCATTGACCTCATGATAATTTTAATAATCCGTCTTTGCACCCTGCACTGTACCATGCCCACAATCCTCTTTGAGCTCTCGGTTACTGCTTGTTCACTGTACGTTCTGGCTAACGCTCATCCACTGGTCTATTTCCATCTCCTAACCTCCTAAAACACGTGTTCTATATTCATTTTTATCTTCTTCATCCTCTGGGATCTTGGGTAGATTGAGGACAGTGGCTGATCTGGATTCTGCTCGTACAGTTGGTGCTTTCCAAATAGGGCTAAAGTAGTTTTGTTGCATGGGTCAGACTAGTCATATTGTTCCTCCTGTGTGTTTGAGATGACAGCATAATGTAAGAAATGGGTGTAATTGGTTGATTTGCGGACAAGTTCAATGTGTGATTATAGCCAGGTCAAAGCATAGACTGCATATATACATGGACATAGCTAACCCAATACTTGTGGTCAGAATTTCAGAAATAAGACAAATTCACCCCTATAACTGCTGTAGCCTCGATGAGCTTCATTTGACTGGAGCCGAACACTATGGGTGACGTCACACTCACTCAGTCCGCTCCTTCATACAGTCCATGGGTCAGAGCACAATGCAGAATGATTAATCAGCAGTAAATATGTAATTCAACTACTTTTAAATCCCCTTTTTAACTTTTAGCTAATTATAACTGTCCACAAACCTGGTGGAGGGTGGAATAATTTAAAGAGGGGGTAGTTTATTTCTATGGGGTATTAACTGCTCACACATAATATTTAGGTCATCATGTTACCTTTTATCGAAAACGTTTGAAACATGTTTTATAAGCTTTCACTTTCGTTTCGTTAAGTCACTCCCCCTTTACAGCACTATCACAACACAATCAGCATGTTTCCCACTAATGAAACTACTGCACATTGCATCAGGTTTGTGAAGTTGTTGTCTACAGTTTTGTATCTGGCTTTTGTATATTTACAGAGAATGGTAGTGTGTGTGAGCATGGTTGACATAGGCTTGTGGGCGGAGCATTGCACAGAATCTTACAGCAAACCATAAGGAGGGTTCAGATAGGGCCCGAGAGCTCGCTATGAACGATATCTAAAACCTCTTCAGGCATGTTTTTGATGGTGAACATTATAACATGGTAGAAAGCATAAAATGTATAGATTTTGCATAATGCCTTCTCTTTAATGGGAGACACCAGACAACTCCTGCTTTTCAAAAATAATAAATAAAACAAGCTTGCAGTGGCTGTGTTTACGCACACTAAAATCTGAGTATTATCATGTTTGAGGAGTCAGATTATTACAATGAAATTCAAACCGCAAAATGTGATTATGAATAAAGTGAGGGACCATGATCAGAAAGAAATCAGATTACAGATTTTGCTGTTTACATGACATGTTAATAATCTGAGGGCTGCAGAAATCTGGTAATAATCAGATTCTGAGTGTCCTTGTAACTGAAGCCACTGTAATCTCACAGAGAATAGGGTCATATTTCTCACGCAATTTGGTTAATTTTAATATTCACATTTTGTGCAATATTTGAACCTCAGCCAAGACATTTACAGGCACGTTTTAGAACTGATGGATTTCCATAATATTGTCATGAAAAATGAGTTTCTTTGGTCTGCACGCCCTCTGCTGTGTCTCAAGGCTGGTAAAGTGTGATCTTTCATTCAGAGCAGATCAGTTTTTTTTCAGTGACACATGTGAAATGAAGGAGCTCATTGGCCACCTATGACAAAACAAAAAATTCTCCAAATGTTATTTGAGAATGGGACAAATGGCACTTTAAAAAGACACCCAGATTCCTCACAGTTGTTTAGATTTAGCATTAGCATCAGCCGTAGCTGTTTCTACATTTTTACATGTATTTTTGAAGTCAGACCAGGAGACTGTGCTGGGCCCATGCTGATCTCATCCCTGTAATAGCTGTGGTGTTGTTAGTGCAGCTCTCAGCAGAGCTGGTTAAGGCCATTGATTGAATCCACCCACAGCTGACAAATTAAGGTGCTCATGTAAATGACAAAGAGGGGAGCATAAACATGGAGTTTGTATATCGTGAGGCTAGAATACGGCCGACAGGAACGGAAGTTTTAACATCAGTAATTGATCAGTATGTATTTATTTAGAGTCTAGTCCAACAGCAGGATTTTGATGTCGATGTCCTCGTGGTGTGAAGTTTTCTGTGTTCTGTGTTCACACATGGCCTTGGGGTTATAGGATGAGGTCATTGTACTTAATAAAACAATAGCAATGTGATTATCACAGGACATGTCATGAGACGATGACTTCACTTAGACCAGAATATATAATTACTCCAAGAGCATTTTGGCAGTTCAATGAAAACATATTAAAGATGGCTTTAAGACTCGATACCTTTAACATTAGAGAGCGTTAAGATTAGGGCTGGATGATATGACAAAATAAACTCATATTGATCCATTACAATTTCCTTATTAAAAACAAATAAAATGGCTTCAAATATAATTTCATAAACTTGACAGACTTTTAATCAGTGACACTTAACATAAACATTGTTTCTTTTACTCCAGACCACTGGCTGCAGACCACCTGATTAAATGGAAATTATCATTCATCTAATTAAAACAACTGGATTTTAATTTGAAACTTGGCACAGTCAATAGCTTTTTCTTTATTTCCATGATTATTTACATCAGACATGTCAGACTCAGGCCCTTGGGCCAAATTTGGCCCTCGATATAATTATATTTGGCCCGCAAGATCATATCAAATATGTATTAGAGCTGGCCCGCCGGCCACCACGCCAGTATAGCTCATTCACCTCTAATACTACGAATCCCAGAATGCTTTGCAAATACATTGGCGCCGGCCCCCATCACTCCTGTTGACACTCATTAACATTAGCTACCTGTCACCTCACTCAAATTTAGTCCACCCCTTCTGAAAAACATCCAGATATGTTAAAATTTTTCAACAAATATTTAGTCCCATTTTTTTATTTTGGCCTCTGTGAATTTGAGTTTGACACCCCTGATCTACAGGGTAGATTCTCACTGAAGCATCAGGACTATGACTGACACATGGAATGTAGCAAACGTGTAGTAAACTCAAAACCTGTTTTTGATTATATTTTTTTATTTTTTTAAATAGCCACCCTTTGCATTGATAACACACAGCTGTGAAGTGAAACCATTTCAGACTTTATTATATCATTAAGAGAAGGCCAAAGGTTTGCATCACTGTCCACAAGGCAAAGGACAGAGGATTTGAATATAAAATATTTAAAAAAATATATATATTAAGTTGAGTTCTTAAACCTTTTTCTTTACTACATAATTCCATATATCTCACTTCATATATCTGATGCCCTCTGTATGTATCTGAAATGTAGAAAGTCAAAAACATAAAGAAAAAAACACTGAATGAGAGGGTGTGTCCAGACTTTTGACTGATGGTGTAAATCATAAACTACTAAAAGACTTGATGACATCTTCACTACAGAAGCAGTAGAAACGACACGCTCCCAACATCCTCATGTGCTGACCACATGACCCCCACAGCTCATCGGGCCTCCACACCTGAGACCCCCCCTCCCCCGGGACTGTGACCATCTGCGGTCTTCCCCGTCCCACACTGAGCACACATGATGGACAGCTCCACTGACACCCCTGCCTCTGCCCCATCTGTGCCTTAGCCTTTTAATTAGCTGCTAGTTCATTTTAAGCTTAATAAAACCTGGTGTCATGAGAGGGACCTGTCATGAAATGTGTCTAATTTGAGCTGAATTTCAGACATTGGTGCCATGTTTGTATTAGAGTTGTTATGGTGGTAAATTTGATACTTGTTTTCGATACTAAGGAATAGACTCGATACTCAATACTGATTCTGATCCCATAAAAACACTGTTTATTTAGACAATAGAATGCTCAAATGAGTATCTAGTTTCGATACTAGTTTTACTTTAGTTGTTTATATGCTGAAGTTGTATGGGTCAAGATGTGAGTTATTGGGACCATAAATATTTATTTTATTAAGCTAATTTACACTTCTTGCATAGCGTTGTTGCAATAGGCTTACAGTTAATTATCCATGTAGTTATCCTAAAATCATGTTAATTAACATCTTTATTTAATATACCACATTTTAGATATGCTAATAATTGCTGTACAAATCAAAAGTGCTAGCATGTTAATTGTTAAACATTTCATTCAACTTTAAAGGTACAGTACGTAACTTTCTGGAAATGGCACATCACCTACATGATTCCATGAAAACAGAAAGTTAAAACTGTACTCCAGAACATTAGAGAGAGAAGTGTTATGCCAAACTACAGAAGACTGAAGACAACAGTAACAACATTTCCATGGAAACGAGCAGGATGAGGCTCTACTCCAGGCTAAATAAGAGGCGGGTTTGTGGAGAAGCAAGCCCTCTCACAGTAAGAACATCGTTTTTTCTAGTTTTTAAGTGCAGTAAACACAACAGACATTTGACAAGACATTTTTGTCTAAAACATTACGCACTGTGGTGTTAATCTTATAAACCTGTCAAAAAGCATAGAGCTATTTAACTTGCTTTTGTAACTATATTTAGCCTTTCTAGATTGTTAAAATATGTTAGCGACAAACGAAGCACGCTAGGAATGTCAGGACACTTTCTCATTCATAACCACAGCCCTGACATACCACACATTCACTCACTCCACCTTTGAAACAAACTCCACACATTCTCCTGTGGTTTACATTCACTTGCCGAGCGCCACGCATTTGTCACATGACTTTGTCCTGAAGGGGAAACATTTGTTGGTGTTAGCTGCACTATTGGAATGTCGCAGATCAAATTAAAAGTGCTGGAGGAAGGCCAGTGCCGGAGAAGAATGGGGGAAATGCAGGAGGACACTGCCCAGCCTCTTAATGTGCAAGCTTTTTGTTTCACTGCAGAATGTTAACTCCTTGTTGGACACTGTTGATGATGGTGCACAGTGGCTATAAAGGCGTGTTTAAAGTCCTGTATTACACAAAATTGACTCTTGTGAGCTTTAATCCATGTTAAAGTGCTGTTACCTCATCAAAAACACACCTGGAGTTGTGTTTTGTTTCATTCACACATGTTTGAGTAACATTTTATTATTAGTCTGTCTACATTTCCAAAGCTCAAAATGCTCTGTTCCACCTTGTGATGTGATGAAGTTGTAGTTTTCAAGTTAACAGCTCCTTTTACCTTTTGTTCAGTAGAGGTTGGGCATTTCCAGGGCTAAAAATCATCTAAATGATTCTAGTGAAGACGTAGAGTTTAAAAACACAGTGGAGCACTTCCTGTATTCCCACATGACATCACAAGGTGGAACAGGCCGTTTTCAGTTTGAGAGAAGATCTCAGCCTAAATATGCAGGGTTTGTGTGTTAAACGTGTGAATGAAACAAACCTCCAGGTCTGTTTTTGATGAGGAAACAACATTATAACAAAGATCTGAAAACAGTGTAGTATATTCACTTTAAAATGCCGTAAGAATTGGTCATGTTGTGCTATGTTTCTGCTGCCAGACCAGAAATGCAAATTAGTTTACGTCTGCCAAATGGTTAATGGCCTTAGGTTAGATAATATAATAATAATAATTTATGCATGCACTGTTCATTCATACTAGGCAAAGTGGGTGTAGTGTCTAGACAACTATAGTCACTTCTGGCCCACAACAATATCTGTTTTTCCCAGCGGTCTTCCATCTAACCAGACCCAACCCTGCTTTAATTCAAGGTCATTCTCAAGGTGGTATGGGCCCTCTAGTAGTCAACTGGTTTGCTGCTGTAACCCTGAATCGAGCGAAAGAATGGCAGCATAAAATTTTCATTTGTGGAGTTGTTCATGTTCATAGATTTCTTACTTTATTTTATGTCGCATCAGCTCTGCAACATGATTTAATGTCTTCACGTCATGTGCATCATTGCCTCAAGCGGGTATTTCTTCACTGTCATGGCATGGCATGGTTTTTGCTAAGTAGATTTTCTTTAGTGTTAACCATAATGTTCTTGTTATTAGGTCTGTCATGTTAATTACTACATCGACTTATTGTTCAAAACACGCTAGATCCCTTCCTGCAGCAGTTTAGCGAAAGCCTAGTTGCCAGCTCAGATGATGGTGCAGTTCTACATGGTGGTATATCACGGTGTGGTGCACCGGGGCCACTGCCAGGAACAGACAGACTGCAGCAGAGCATTGTGCGCTCTGCTGAGAAGGTGAACGGCTGCAGCCTCCCATCTCTCTCCAGGACCTGTACGTCTCCAGGACTCGGGGGCGAGCAGGTTGGATCACAGCTGACCCTTCTCGCCTTGGACATGGACTATTTGAGCCCCTCCCCTTGAGCAGGAGGCTACGGTCCACTCGGTCTAAAACCTGTCACCACAAGGAAAGGTTCTTCCCCTCTGCTGTTGGACTCATGAACGCTCTATAACACCTGTCACTGTCACTTTAAACTACTGTAATTAACCTACTTGCACTGTTGTTCTGCCAATACTGTGCATTTCATATTTTATATCAAAGTCTATGTTTCACCTTTTAATTCATGGCCTTATTTTTAATTCATAGTCACAGTACGTTAGTTCATAGTCATCATAGTTTATATATATATAATTATTCTTTGTTTAATTTTGCACCAAAATGCCAAAGCAAGTTCCTAGTTTGTGAATTTTGTTCACTGAAAATGACAAGAAAACTGCTTCTGATTCTGATAGATGAACAGTATTTTATCAGACTCAATATTTATTGCATGTACCTTTTTTGCACTATTGGGGACTTTGTTCTTAATTTTTTGTAATACTAGGCCTATATGATGACATTTGAGTTGATAGATGGTCCAATAATTAACTTGCATAACACATTATAGATACTAAAACTAACTACTTTAGTGTTTCATTGTTCTATTTATATATTGCTGTCCACATTATGCTTCATATGATGCATGTAGTAAAGGGTTTACTGTTGTCATCCTGCTTTAAGGTTATTGTGAAAGTAGTACAAATTCATTTCAATATTATCGTTTATTGTGATATTTTCAGATTCAGTATATTGCACTTCAAAATGTGTTATGACAGGCCTAGTTGGTATACACAAACGTTGCTTGCAGTGTAGTTGGTTTCTTTAAGGATGCATGGATAATCTCATTTGGTATGGTCGCATCAGTCCTAATCAAGTCTGTGATTAGATGCAAATATATCTGTTTTTATTCTGTTCAATCCAAGCCTCTGATCCACTTCTCTGAGAAAATGTGCTGAAAAGAAGAACACTTATACCATGCCTTATTTAAAGTAATATAACTTAAAGAAAATGTGTCTAATATTTAAAAAGCAAGAATAACTGATTTAATGTAAACGTAAAACTAAATATCATAACTTACTCATCATAACTCTTTTTCTATCACAGGTGAGAGTTATGTCTGCGCCTCTAATGAACCCTTCCGAAGAGTGGACTACACCAAGAACGTCAATCCCAACTGGTCTGTGGGCTGCAAAACCAGCACCTCCTGCTCCCTCCCGTCCCTCACCTCCCTGAAGAGCGAGATCCAGCGAGAGTCCAAAGACTTTATCAAACCCAAACTGGTGACGGTCATCCGCAGCGGCGTCAAACCTCGTAAAGCGGTGCGGGTACTCCTCAACAAGAAGACGGCTCACTCCTTTGAACAGGTGCTTAGTGACATCACCGACGCCATCAAGCTGGACTCTGGGGCGGTCAAGAGGTTGTACACACTGGAGGGCAAGCAGGTGAGTGAGTTAGCATTAGCATTTTAGATTTGAACGGCAGTAGCAAGCTGTCAGTAATGGCACGTGATCACAGCTAGTTGGAAAATATACAAGGTGCAGCCATAAAACACAGTAATACAAAAATAATACAATGCCCATATTACACTTAATCGCAGTATTCATCAAAATGACTTAATAAAAGAAACACATCTGCTGAGTTCAACAATATAAAGCTGCAGGGTTCAATAGGAGCTGACGTTACCGTAAACGTCATCACAACAAAGAGCTGTGAAGTTGTCGACGCCTCTTATGGATCGCTGCACATCACACTAATGAATAGCAGATTTTTTTTCCTATTTGTACCAAAATGACTACGTGACACTGCTAAATCCTACACGTATCACTGCTTAAGAAAATAAAATTGGTGAACAAAGTAAGTACAGAGCAGTGGACATGTGCTGGTCACAGTGAAAACGGGGGTTGATTGAGTAATCTTTAATCTTTAATCGCTTATTTTCAAGATGCCATATTTTCAAACGTGCACGAATCACTTCAAATACAACTTTGAGAAATGAGAAGGGGAAACTTTAACTATAAGATGGTTAAAAGCTCAGAAAAGTCGATTTTGCAAAATAGATCTGCTTTAACAATAGCAAGTTTTCATCATTAAATCCTCAGGGAGTTGACAGCCCGTCAAGTAGACACATTTTTGCAGATTTTGCCCAAATCCAAAAAAGCACAGCCTAAAAACTAACACAGCAGTTGGCAAATATACCATCGGCTGTAGTGAAAAGTGGTGAAAAAGAGATAATGTGGCAGATGAAGTGCAGAGGACTTCCAGATGGGTTTGGCTTTGGTTTAATCTGTAAAAGTACAAGGATTTATAGACTTCAGCTGTGTCAGCAGTCTGGGTAATTACAGCGCATTTCATCATTTCACCAAATTACACAAAGATGCACTTCTGTTATCTGAACAAGACTCTAATAAATGGGGCGTTTTGTTTTGTCCTTTTTATCCATAACCATCACTACATATTCCTCCCCTTCATTTAACACTCTGTAGACATATGAGCCGTTTACAATGGAAGACCCCATCTGTGTCACATTTCTATCACACTATTCATTTAGGATCCATGTGAAAGGCTCCCTGGTGATGTGAGAGGAGGTGAACTTGGACACACGCTGCCTAATCACATAGATTTATACTGTGGTCACATCTGGGGTCGTACTTAACGTAGCCAATTACTCATGATTAATCATCATATTGCAGCTCGG
Source organism: Periophthalmus magnuspinnatus (assembly GCF_009829125.3). Classification (NCBI taxonomy): domain Eukaryota; kingdom Metazoa; phylum Chordata; class Actinopteri; order Gobiiformes; family Gobiidae; genus Periophthalmus; species Periophthalmus magnuspinnatus. Next base: position 29,647,623 of record NC_047126.1, read on the forward strand.
TCAGACGTCGACATTCTTTACTTTTGCACGACGAATGGAGCCGGATTCTTGTCAAGTTAACTGTGAAACAAAAGATCCTGGGTTATTCTGCATAAAAACGACTAACCCTGTACCGCCCTGTAATCTCACAAACATGTTCTGAAATGTTATGTCGTCCAGGTGCAAAAGAAATTCTGTCAACTGGGCCAAGTTTTAGAGTAAAGACGTTTTGCGGCTCATCCAAGTGGCTTCTTCAGTTCTGGTCATGTGACTCATGGTATTGCACTTCAAAACTTTGATCCCATTGACAGAATAGAATTTTCCTTTGCTATGGACTGTTGTATTAGTCTGTGAGTTCATATTTCAGTCTTTTTGTAAATTCCTCTTGACGCGTTTAAGATTAACTTTGAACGGATTTCTCTTATTAAAACATAAATCGCAAATGTAAGAGCAATCGCAGTGCTTGTCAGGAAAATCAGGAGATATTTTTCCATATTGTTCAGCCCTATAAGACAAATTGCAAAGGCTGTAAAAGAAGAGGTCAAATTTATATATATAAGAAAAAATACATGAAAATGAAATACATGACTTTGATATGGCCATAAAGGTGAAAGGTTATGTGTTAGTGACTAGTCAAAATAAAATGAGTTATTAAAGGCATGTGTGCTAGAGGAACATGACCGTGTTCAGTTTGGTGAGGCAGTGCCAGCTGACTCAGATGAAGTCCTGATGTGTCTATTTCCATCGGCTTTGCACCAGCTGCTCTCCAGACACCACCACGAAAACTGTAGGTCTGTAGGCAACAAAAGAAACTCTTGGTCGATTAAAAAGAGGGTGTGGCAGACTATTTAAAACAAGTATTTCTATATGACCCAGACTACACTTACAAGACTACAACTGCATGGGAGTTGATACAAAAACAGCTATTTATGCAGAAAAGTACTAAGATAGAATACTTATTTGACTAATATAATCTTTGAATCGACTAAAACGGCATCAACCAATTAATCGAGTAAACGACTAAAGGCCTAAGGAAACTAACTGCCACCAGGAACATATTCGACTTGTGTTGTCACGATACAAACATTTCAAACTCATTTTCGATGCTAAGGAATAGACTCGATACTGATTCCGATACCACAGTGATCATAAAAACACTGATACAGCTCAAGATCATTTTAAAGATATTCAGGAAAAGTTCATTTTTGTCCTGTGAATATGACTTTTTTAGTTTTAATCCTACTTTTAGTATTGATTAGTATCTGATTTTCAATACTTTTGACAACCCTAGGAGACATAGTATAATAGTATAATTAAGTACTTTATGATCTCTATGTGTTCTGCATGGATCACACACTTTTAAAACTGTGTATCCCTTTGTATGAAATAGCAAGAAGACCTCTGATTTTAGTCTTCATACTGGAATCTTGGGCAGTTGGTTTATTCTTAGTATGTGTTTGTCTTCAGCACAAAAAAGAATCAAACTCATCACTCAAAATATACAAACGATAAGATATAAGTAAAAGGGCTCATATTATGGTATTTTCTGATCTGTTATAATGTTTCCTCATCAACAAAACACACCTTAGTTTGTGTTTTGTTTCATTCATACATGTTTAAGGCAAGGCAAGTTTATTTGTATAGCACAATTTGTACACGAGTAATTTAAAGTGTTTTACAGAATAAGAAAGACTTTAAAATCACAATACAACAAATCAAGACATAAATAATCATCATAAAATGAACATTAAAAGAGAAAAGTGCAGAATAAAAACCTTTCAGTCATATGCACTGGTAAGCAGAACTGTTTTGACCCTGGATTTAAACATTGTCAAAGTAGAGGCCTGTGTCACATCTTCAAAAAGACTGTTCCAGGTTTTAGCTGCATAAAACTGAAACACTGATTCCCCATGTTTAGTCCTGACTCTGGGCACCAGCAGGAGGCCGATCTCAGAGTGTGAGATGGTTCATATGGCACTAACATGTCAGAGATGTTCTTTGGTGCTGGTCCATGGAGCAGAACAGAAGAGGTTTAAGGCCATACAAAGCAAAGAGAGGGCCTGGATATCAAAAGTAAAACTTATAAAACATGTTTATGTTGTTTTCAGTGAATATAGCATAATCAGAATAATAAACGGTAACATCTAAATATGTTGTGTTTGCAGTTAATACCCCATAGAAATAAAATACCCCCCTCATGCTCCAGCTAGGTACTCCTAATCAGAATAAGGGCCCCTGGGTGCCACTGGGATCCACCCTCTGCTCCTGACATGATTAACATGTGTTCAAGTAAAGTTTTAAAAGAGAAACAGTGGATCTGAAAGTTTGTGTATGTGACATAATATTGTCTAGACAGGGATCGTCCCATAATGCATCATGGCAGATTGCACTGTTTACTTTAGATGGAACTGACTGCAGCGCCAGAGCCAAAGTCCTTATTTTTCCTTTTTTTTGTGGAATGAATATATTTCATAAGGATGAGACTTTTGGTACACCTTTGGACATGTTTGGCTTATTATTGTAATAATCTGATATTTTGAGTTTAGTTCAAGGTTAACACGTTTTGTTGTTTTTGTAACTGGTTGTTTTGTGTTTGCTTTGGCGTAGGATACGGCCGACAGTAGCCCTTGTGTTCAGAAAATAAACAACCAGAAGAACTGTGTTTCCTCACAGAACGCTGCAGTGTGTTATTATTACATTACATGGTGGATTTAAACTGTGTCTGTAGTGAAGAATTACAGGTAGATCTAGAGTAGTTTTCTTTTGTTTTTTTTGTAATATCCATCCATCCATTTTCTTCCGGCCGGGTCGGGGGTCAGCAGTCTAAGCAGGGACTTCCAGACTTCTCCCACCCCAGACACTTCCCCTGTATTTCCAAAAATATCATATTTATTAGAAAGGGATGTAGTTACACATCTATGGGGTAAATACTGCTAACACATAACATCATTGAATCTACATGTTGCCTTTAATCATTTTGAAAATTATGTATTGTCGACAGTAGCTCAGTTGGTACAGTGTTTGTCCACTGACTTGAAGGTTGTCGGTTTGAATCCCGTGCTTGATGTAAGCATCATTGTGGGCACATGAGAAAACAATCTCATGTCTCCATCTTTACATTTGGTCTGGGCATGAAAGGGTTACGCCTCCTTCAAGCTCTGGAGAATTGCAGCTCTAGCTAAGAGACTGCTAAACATAGAGACTTCTAGATAACATATTCCTAAACATCGACATTTGTAGCCAACATATTTGGACAGAGAACACTTTGAACTCTGCCCTCTGTGTATTTTATAGTGATAGGACCAATATTAATGCAAATAATCAGTGCTAATGTTGGTTTAAAAAAAAAAAAAAGTGGAAAAATTATGATCAAACAGAGAAGCAGATCCAGTTTTAGTCTAATAATTTAAATGATATAAATTAAATGTAATAGAAAAATTATATATTGAGTATATTGTAAAAATCAGTAGTGATGCGGGTGGGGATTTACATTGCAGTGGTGTTTAAAGCATAAAGTTTTGTTAATGTACTAAAAGCATTTTAATAACTTTATACCTGCATAAAACCCCTAAAAATAAACATTGGCTGATGTGATTATTGTAAATTATTTCAAAATCTCCTGTTCTCATGGACTCTCACGTCTCGTCTTGTCCCACTTTTATTTATTAATTAATGTTACTGATTTCACTCTCATCTCTGGAAATCAAATTATGTTGCTTTTACGGAAGATGAACCCATTAAGCTGAAACCCAAACCTTAACCAGAGCCGTGCACATCCAGTCTTTGACAGTTTAACTCAATTAGAACGCCTATGTTACTTAAAGGTGATCTGCAGACTCAGCACTTATGGCTTAAAAATGAAACTTGTTCCTGATAAATGACTGTACTAATGAGTGGAGACGTGTTGTGTTGGCAGTGGACAGTGTATTGCATGGGCGCTTCCTGTATCGCGTGCCCCTCGGCCTTGTGGGAGCTCGTGGAAGACGCCCACACATGCCGGAGATAATCTGTGTGTGGTTCGTTTAGCTGAGTGTCAGGGAGAGTCTCTGCCCTGATATGCTTCTGTACATCTTCCTGCAGTTCTCCAGGCAGTGTGTACAAAATGAGACGAGCACTGATTTAAACAAGACATGTCAGTATTACAGATGCAAGAATTAATATATTTTATTAATGTTTTTGGTGAAATTCTGTGTGCGGAATAACTCTAGACTGGGAAGCATCTATTGTTTAAAGGTCCTATATTATATAAAATTGACTCTATTGAGATTTAAGTCATGTTAGAATGTTGTTTCCTCATCAAAAACATACCTCGAGTTGTGTTTTGTTTCATTTACACATGAAACAAAACACAACTCAGCTACCTTTTACCTTTAGTTCTGCAGAAATTGGCAATTCCAGGGCTGAAATCATTTGAATAAACAAACTTTGAATGAGTCACATCTCGAATCAAACCAAATGTCCAAAAGCATAAAAACCAACCAAGACTTTTCTAAACTACAAGTCCATTCCAAGTAGTATTGTTTAAAAAAGTAAAATTTCTAACTTGATTTCGATATTAGGGAATAAACTTGACACCTGATGCCAATTCTGATAAATAAACACTCTTTCTTTAGACATTAGAAAGTCATTTTCAACATTAAATCATAGTACTTTCTTTTCTATTCCCATGTGTCCTTATATCTTTGCAATCCCTCAGTGTCCAGTAGGTTCCATAGTGGTCCATGGGTGTGTACTAGTCTATGTGTCTTATACTTGTTCAGATACAGCTCAAGATCATTCTAAAGCTCTTCAGGAAAAGTTCATTTTTGTCCTGTGTTCGTTTCAACACTGTCGACAGCCCTATTTCCAAGTCAATGAAACTTTATTCTCTTTTACAGTTAAGCCGTCGTAGTCTCCATCAGGACAGTGCAGGTCCAGCTGTCAGGTGCAGGTCCTTTTGAAGAGTCCCACAAAGCCTCCTTGTCCACTCTCGGTGAACATTAGCCTTGGTTAGCCTTAGTTAGCCTGCATTTGCGTGCGTTAGCCTTATCTGAGCCAACAGAATCAGCTGCCGTCTTTCAGCTCGACTCCTGCTTTACATGTCAAAGCAGAGCAGGCAGCCAGAAAATACGATTTCTCCATTTGTCTATTCTGTAATTAGTCTTTTCATTCTATTTAGGGAGCGCTTGGCCGTCCGGTGCAGGCAGGAGGTGTGAGATAAGACACAAAAGTGAATGGGCATAGTACAAACAAAAGCTATTGTAAGTATGTGCCGTAAAAATAAAGTACTGGATGAATAAGACGTCTGAATGGTAGAGTTGAGAAATAATGGAAATAGTTGAGGTGAGTGAAGGGGATTAACCAAAACAAAAGTGCAACAATTATAAAATCGTTTGGTATAATCTGTGGTGATGTTTTGGTATTACCAGCTAGTCCCTTTTACATTCAGTTTGAATCCAAGACCATAGAGCGTGACAAAGCTCTGTTGTCCTAACTTGGGACAGTCCAACCACAGCTGCTAATTTCTTGTATCGTTCAGAACAAAATATATCACTTATTTTACCTGACATAAGTAAGAGTTTGGTGTTTTGATTGTTGATTCTGCAGAAATCCACGCTATGTCTTCACCCTCTGAGTTTTTGTTGTTGTTTTTTTCACATATAAGCCACCAACGGAGCATGCGTCTCTCTGATTGGTTAATCCACCTGTCAATCATGCCCTGTGGAATCGGGGGGAGACAGGATACAGTTCCAAACCCACTCGTCTTTATAAAGTTTAGTCAAAGCACATGTTACATAAAAGTATACACAGTTGGAAATTGTCTGATTCCTCTGGGTCTGACATGGTTTTCCAGTGTGATTTTGTTCCATTTTTATCTGAGTTTAGTTAATGACATGAGTCCAGTTCAAAATTTGTAACTGATCCAGACAGACCTAAATGTACAACTAATCTGAGCATGTTTACAAACAGATTTTTAAACGTATTGGTGTTCCTACATAGGCCTACTCTACTTCAGCAACAAGCCATGCGTTTGTCCTGTTCTGTACTTTTTATTATTTCTCAGGAGCTAAACTGAATATTTTAGCACAAATTTACCATCAAAGACGCAGCAGACACGTCTTCTTTTTCAATGAGCTGGTTGCATTTATTGTGCTTTTTGTCTGCTCTGGTGCGATGTGTAGAATGTTTGTCACGGTCCATTTTGTCCATTATGTTCAAAATGGAAGGACAGTCAATATTTGTTGGGTTTCCATTGATTTGGTGTTTTGACAGACATCTATGTCACTGAGGACAAACCCTTTTCGAAATGCTCCACCATGTTAGCCTGTTAATATTGCATGTTTTTATTAGTTGTCAAAAAAATGTGTAACTTTCCCAATGCATCGCCTAATTATTCGCCGTGATGAATTTCTAAAGGCTTTTCACACAGGCCTGTCACAGTAACTACAACATCTACTTATCAATAAATGATGGCTACCAGGAATTTGTATATAATATATTAAACAACATACTGTGGTTGTGTCTGCTGTGTAATTACAATCTATGACACCTGTGGATCATTATGCAATATTCATCTTAAAGGACTTTATGAAAGACAGACCTCTGCTGATTTCCATTTTAGAAAACTGTGGTGCCCAATGGGAAATGACATCACAACAAAGAGCTGATAGCTGCAGATCAGACAAGTGAGCGGTGGATTTTTTTCATTTGTACCAAACCGAGTGTGCAGTACTGCCGAATCCTATGAGTATCACAGATTAAGAAGATAAAATTGAAGAATGAATTAAGTACGTCACAGTGCGTGTATGTCAGCGGAGGTGAAAACGTGGGTTGATCAGGAATATGGTGTCTTGAAAATAAGTGATTAAAGATTCCTCAAACATGCATGAATCACTTTAAATACAACTCTGAGTGAGTAAATGATGAGGGGAAACAACAGTGCCTTGGTTAAAAGCTGGTTAAAAGTCCATTTTGCAGAATAGGTTTGCTTTAAACAATAATGATATACAGTATTTTTGTTTATTGTCTATATTTTCTTCAGCAAAATGTGAAAGATGTGAAAACACGTCAATCTCTTTTTTAAAATGCAAGAATTGTCTGAATTTTTGTTTAAGATGTGCATTAATGATGGAGTGATGTGGATTAATTGATGTTAGTGCAATAGATCAGCTCACTAATTTGCACTTTTGGGGTGATAATGTGCCATGTGTGTGTTTTTGCAGCACGACTGGGCATGATTTGTAGGTGCCTGAGACTGGAAGTATTGAAGAAATGGTTGAGAGACTTTTTTGTATCGTCTCTTTGTCAGTTCTTTTCATGGTCACTGCAGTTATTGGGTTGTTGTCTGCTCTGGGTGTGTGAATGTGGAGTGGCTGCACTGTCTATTGTCTCTGGTTTGTTGTTGTTTCTCCATAAAGGAAACAATAAAGGCTAATCTAATCTAGTTTGCAGATGATAAAATTAGTTTAAATTCGATACAGACCACACACAGCAGTCTCGTTTTGACCCTAAGCGCTGCATTTACAGTATATTTATCTTACCATCTGAAGGAGTGCTCTTGTTAATGCAGGCGCTAATGCAGGCACTAATGCAGGCGGTGCGCAGCGTGTGCAGAGAATAAACTGTTACATTGATGGTATCAGTGAGGATCATCAGGATTCTGCCCACAGGACTGTACTTAGATCAGCCGGGTTTTCTCAGGTCACCGCTCCAGGAGTGGTGTGGTCGTGCATACCAATGAGCTCCAAAGAGTTCAGCCGATATTTACAGTTGCCCTTCTCAGAGAATCCTCACAGATCACACCAAGGACAGACAAAACACAAGCAAGATATTAGGTATACACAACAGCACGAAACTGCTGCCAACAGAATGTAAAAGACTGACACAAGTTAAAGTATTGTCAGGTAGCGATGTGACCATATCGGAATCTCAACAGTACGATATTTATTGCGATGTTTTGTGGAAGCTTTTATACTGTTACTCTCAAATCCAACGAATTAAGATTTAAAATGCATAATAACTGAAGCAAAGGATCACTGCACATGTAGTTAGCACCAAAATGATGAACAAAGCACAGTGATATTGTGACAGCCCATGATATTATTGTGAGGCTTTTGATGATACGATATCAGTATTTCAGTTTTTGTTATGTGTCTATTGGCAGGACTTAGGAAGCAAGTATTGTAAGAACAGGCTGGGTTCATTGGGAGATGAGTACCGTATTTTCTACACTATAAGTCACACTTTTTTTCATAGTTTGGTCGAGGGCGCGACTTATAGTCAGAGACAATTTTTATGTGAATTTTTTTTTCTTCATTATTATGCATTTTTTGGCTGGTGCGACTTATACTCCGGAAAATACAGTATATTATCCACCTTATTCCTGAAGCTCCCATGGACGCCGCCATCGTCATTCGGGTTGTATTATTTTGCGTGGTGCTGCCATCTTGACAATAAATCAGTTCTATATGAATTGTTGACTTGTTGGTGCACATGAACATACAACTTTTTTACACAAATAAACCTATAATAAGAAAAGCTGAGCAGCGAAACGTCTTTGTCCAATCACAGATTTGAATATTTCTTTCACTATGGATCAGACCTTGACGACTGAGACACAAGTCAACCTACTTTATATCATATTTTGGAAAGAAAGTGCGGTTTAGTCTCATTTAGAAGCAAAAGTAGGCGGACAGAATAAGGTCAATAGAATCCTTATATTTCAGATTGAGTTAGATGGTGGATCTTAAGTCTGTTGTAGAAATGTTTAATTGTCAAACAGCAGATCAAACAAATGAAAACTAAGAAAATGTTGGTAGTCATTTCAGTCCAGATTTATACGTGTTTGTATGTGTTTTGCTTTGCTACTAAATAGGACACAGTACAGACAGACACATTACAACACAGTCCCGTACAAACATAATGTGACAGTGTGAGGTTTTGGGGCCATGCTGTACTCTGGTGGACTGCTGCTGCTGCTGCTGTGAACTGATGCATTATGACACCATTTTACGTGACACTTTGTGATGTTGAAGTCTCTTGGCCTAAGCACTGTCTAATAATACAGTGCCCTCTATTACTATTGGCACCTCTTCTGCTCCCAAGCTGAGACTGAGCTGAGTTTTGGGTCACTGGAACCAGCCACTAGCCCCTTGTATTTAGTTAAGATAGACATACATCACACACGTAGACACAAGATTATTCATGCATACAAGAATGCTGCAAACCTTTGTTACATTTTCTCTTTTTCTTTTGATAAGGTGATGTGAAATAAGGGTGAAGGCTGGGAGAGACATTCAGTAAAAGAGTTGGGACGATGCTGACAGTATAGTATCTGATATTATAGCTCTGTTCCTTGACACCAGGTTTACCAATACACTTAAAGTTACGTTTAACCATTTCATTTTTAATAGTTGTTTTTTTTTTTTTTTAATAATTGTATTTCTTCCCCAGAGTGACAGCAGAGGATTTTTATAATTGCAGTAGTGATTAATGCAAATTTTGAGGCATCCAGGAATAAAATATATCAAAAAGTAACACTAAAACAGCTGCACTACCAACCAGGTGGCTTGCTCAGTGCTTGTGTTGGTGATTGTGACTCCCACTAGACATAATGCTGGGTGGTGGTGTTTTAGTGGCATGTCACTAAAAAAGATGACCAGGCGGGCTTCCTTCGTATAGCTCTGTCCCGGGTGTGAGAAAGCGGAAAGCACAGTCTTCCATGTCTGTTTGGAGCTCGTCTCAAAGATGTTTCATACATGACCTCCTTAACGCCTCTTTCAAACCTCTGAGGCTCTTGATCCAACAGGAAGGTGTCACTTTTGCCAGAGGATGTTTTGCGGTGGTGTTGAAAGAGGCACTTCTCAAATGGCTGAGCTGTTTCTCTAATGTTTATGCTGTTACAACCCTCTGTACTGCACTTTACTGCAAACACTACTCCTGCTGAGGCCTGTCACAATGATACATTTTGAAGAGTGATATATTTCTACAGATATACAGTGGTCCCTTGTTTATTGCAGGGGTGACGTTCCAAAAATAACCTGCGATAAACGAAATCTGCAAAGTAGAAAACTAGATTTTTTACAATTATTCTATATGTTTTGCAGCTGTAAAACCCCTCACCACACACTTTATACACTTTTCTCACACAGGCATGAACATTTTCTCACATTTATCTCTTGTTTAAACACATGATCAATCTACGAGGTTGGACACTTAAGAAATGATTAATAGTGACTCCGGTGTATTTCACAGTTCCTCGGACCGCGCCTCTTCGTCCTGGCGCCACTCCGCTGTAATGTCTCGTAATGTTCTTTTTCCTGCAGTCACTGATCCACAAAGCTCAAGCAGACTCCATCCACACGATGTTACAACCCTTTTTGTATCCTTGTTAAAACTTATTGCTGCTGTTGTCCTTATGTTATTTTGCCACTTATTTATTTCGAGTTCACATGTAGACACATGTGAAGTCTCTCATGGCGCTGCGTTTCCGTGGCACATCTTCAAGCTTCAGAGCGGAGCGAACCTGGCGTCTTGAGCGTTCAGGAGTCAGACACTTTGTTCACGTGTCCAAAAGGTGAAAAAGCTGAACTTTTTGGCGTTTGACGCACAGCGTCAACCAATAATAATGCTCCAATGATAAATCACTGGAGCAATAATGCTCCAGTGATAAAGGGACGTCATTACCCAGAACAAGTAGAAAGACATCAGCCACATGCCACCGCAGAGCCAATCACCTCCGTTGATAGGTTTTATGTAATAAATACTCTTTCAACCTGGTCTGCAACGTTCAGAAAGACACAGGAAAAACAAAACATCCAAAGGCACTCGCAGACTGCAATGGTCAAGATAACATGCGTCCAGAGCGTCCATGATGCGCATCGGAGGCACTTGTCAGCAAATGCATCCAACTATAGGCGCCCAACGCGTTCTTGACGCCCCACAGTCACACTGCTAGCATCGAACATTTATGTAAATTTGGCTGAATGCATTCTGTATTGTACAGGAGATACGTCATGTCCATTAGCCAATCAGGACGCAGAACAGGTGCCTTCATACACTGTAAAATAAAAGCATGCAACATTGCACTAAAAAATCCACGAAACAGCGAGACTGCAAAAAGTGAACCGCGATATAGCAAGGGAATACTGCACTGCAATAAACAATATTAAAACTGCTTTATACAACTAATACAATAACAATAATGCAAGATATGCCAAGTAAACCATTTTTAAATAGACAGAATCATTAAGTGGCCTGAGCTGTAACAAATAAATAGCAGAATGAAGCAATAATTAGGCAACACAAATTTATTTGTATAGTAAAAGAAAATTCTAATCTGTCAACTGGACAAATTGTTGTAGGAGTGAAGATGTTTCGCTGCTCATCCAATCCGCTTCTTCAGTTCTAGTCAGATTACTGCAGGACACTGCCTTATATCTATCTGAAGGGAGGAACTAACTAAACTGAAAGTAACACACATGTTGTTTACAGTTTCTGTTTGTTGGCTTGGTCTACTGAGCTACACTAAGTGTGCACTGTGCCTGAGTCATACTTGGCATAATCATTCAGGCTACTTTATTTGTTTAGCAAAATTGGTACATAACTTAATTTAAAGTGCTTTACAGAATAAGAAGGACATTAACATCACAATACAAACAAATCAAAACATGAATAATCATCATAAAATGAACATTAAAAGAGAAAAGTACAGAATAATAATTAGTCACAAAAGTCACTATTTCAACCCTCTACAGCATAAATGTTGTCAAACAAAAATATCTCAAATCTCTTCAGAAAGTGTACACATGAACATTTTTGAGCCCCAAAAATATATTGCCCCAGCTTTCAGAAGTCAGTTATCTCGACAGGTCTACTCCTGCTTGTCTACTGTTGGGTATCAAATCTTTGGTTTTTTGAGAAGATTATTTAAAAATGCTAAAATGCTAAAAACAAAAGTGCAGATGAGTTGTCTGCCTCGGAGACTTCACAGTGGAGCAGTTACAGAAAGATTAGAAGGTCAATGAGTCTGCTGATTGTTTACAGAGACCAGACAGGATTAAACAGCACAGTTTATGCAGGTCAGCAGCCATGAAATTACCATAGCTATTGTTCACTGAAGCATTAACATATGCACCATCTGACACAAGCAGCGGTCTAGATTACATCAGCATGTGGACGTGATTAATTTTTAAGATTTTTTGCATGAAATCTAATAAACAGGACAATTTATAGGTCAGTTCCCATATAGTTTCTGAATGGTCTTGAAATATATAAGGTCTCGCTGTAATCTGGCATATTTACACTGTGGCAGTTACAGAGGCCAGTTAATATGCACTGTCCCTGTGCATACACCAGTATTTTGCAAAAAACAAACAAAAACAAAACAAAAAACAACATGTATAAAAAGTTATTACTCCTGTGGTAGTTTTAGTTGATATCAAATAATAAGCCTTTTCTTTCATTGACACTGTTGTATTGTGACGTCAGGATTCAGTTCATAGTACACATTTTAAACACAAAACATGAGGAAAGACAAATCAAATCAGTGAACTGCTACATAGTTTTAAGAGTACTTCTTCTGCAGTGAGCTTGGCCCTCACACTTCCGTGCTCTGGTGGATTTGGCCTACATGTGCATGAGGCTGTGGCACTGTCCATTGTTGCTGGTGACCTCAGCCTACATTATACTGGTCTAAGCTGGAGCTGCACGATCAACGTCACAATGTCAATCATCACAACTGGCAAATCTCAAAGACGACAAATAACACAATATGAGGTCAAAAAAATTGTTAACCCTATAGTTTAGACCTAAACATAAAATGCATGGAGTGCAATGCATTCTTGTATTAGTTTAGTGTTTAAAATGTGCCTTTTCAACAGAATCCAATTATTAAAACATAAACCAAAAATCTAATCATAATCTCAGTGTTTGTTAGGAAAAATAATTGCAATTAAATATGTACCCAAAATCATTCAGCCCTGGTCCAGCCCGTGCAGTCTGCAGCCTGCTCCCTGCTGGTTCAGTCGACCTTTTCACTTCAAGTACAGTTATGGTACTTTTGAATACAGCTTTTATGAATTTTTGCATCTAAACATTGGTGTAAAAACAGTCAAGCCTGTAGCGGATACATACATCTGTATGAGAATAATCAAGTATTTGACTCAGCCCAGCGCTCAGGTTTCTAACCCTAAAAGCAACAGACAACTGCTCTGAATGCCTGAAACTGGCAGTGTGGTCCAAGTAGCAACGCAGAGCTCTAGATGCTCTGGATGGTGTTTACAAAGGGCGAGGGGAGACCTAGACAATTGGTGTCCCCTCTCAACTTCCAGACCATATGCCTGGCTGAGTACCAGGGTCCTGGGCCAGTTCGGGAGTGGCCAAGGGCCCTGTACCACCAGGTCTGCCAGGCATAAGAACCACCTGGCATTTGGACTGTCCAGTGCCACCAACAACAACAACCACTCCTGCCACATTCTCTGTGTGGCCAGAGAGTCGCCAGGAGCCAGAAGTAGAGAAGGAGTAGAGGGCCTAGCATAGACTTGACTTCACACAATACTTAATTATTAAATATTACAATGACATAATTATTTTCAAAATGGTTAAACCTCACCTTTGAACCCTTGTCATTTTTTATGGCAATATCAATGGCAATATCGGTATCACACTCTATGTAACTATGTTATGTACTCAAGTTTGATGCACAGAAAAATGCCGCACATGAAACAGATTTTCATAATACAATAAATGAAATTCATATAAATATATATTTTTTCAATTGTGTGTAAATTTCAGCACATACTAGTAGAGATATTCATATAATATTAGTACTCTGGAAAGGTCAAATGTTGTCCTTTTTTGTTCTATTTTAATGATACTTGATGTCAGTATGGTACTTTTGAAATGGATATAGTTTATGTAGCTTTAATATTGCCTTTATAACATGTTAAAATTTCCAATATTTTTGTTTGTGAACTGAACTGAGTCAAACTGCAGGTGAATTCATATCCATATTGTTAACTCACAGCACAACCCTATGGCACATGTAAGACTGATGATCCTGGGCACATCTTGTCACCATTTTAACCTTCTTTTACTCTCACCTCCTCTGAGCAGGCCCCATTAGTCTGCATTGCCCTGTCACCCATGGGTGTCACCACGCGGCTCTACAGCACTTTATCATTGGTCCCAGCTTGCACATGAGGAGGTGTGCAGAGGGTGGAGGTATCGGTTCAGGACACACTGGAGGACGCTTAATTTAGTGTTAGACAGTGTGATTTATGTTTATAATGTAGCCTAGTGCCAGTAAATGCAGTACAGTGCTCAGTACATGGTTTGGAGTGGTCGCCATGACTGACATATTGGACCTGAGAGATTCTTGTCCCCTACATTTGACCCAGCCTCCTGTGCCGCTGGGCTAAACCTGTCAGAAGCAGTGAGGACTCATCTCCAGATACCTTTGCTGGAGGATTTGACCTTTTGTGCATGAGTACGCAGAAGAAACCCACACGGACACAGGGGGAACATGCAAACTCCGCACAGAAAGGCCCGGGCAACTTGGGAATCAAACCCATAACCTTTTTGTTGTGAGTCGTGTTGTGATCCTGTGGGTATTGATCCTGTGGAGTACAATTTATTTAGATCTCCCTATGGTTGAGCCCATTTTAGACCAGTTTAAGTTCATGTTTAGACCTAATTTAGACCTGATGTAGTCCTGAGTTTAGATTTGGTGGTACTTGGAAAGCTAAATCCATCCATCCATCCATCTTCTTCCGCTTATCCGGGGCCGGGTCGCGGGGGCAGCAGTCTAAGCAGGGACTCCCAGACTTCCCTCACCCCGGACACGTCCTCCAGCTCCTCGGGTGGGACCCCAAGGCGTTCCCAGGCCAGCCGAGAGACATAGTCCCTCCAGCGTGTCCTGGGTCTTCCCCGGGGCCTCCTCCCGGTGGGACATGCCCAGAACACCTCCCTAGGGAGGCGTCCAGGAGGCATCCTGAGCAGATGCCCGAGCCACCTCAGCTGGTTCCTCTCAACGTGTAGGAGCAGCGTGTGACCGAGCTCCTCACCCTATCCCTAAGGGTGCGCCCGGCCACTCTGCGGAGGAAGCCCATTTCAGCCGCTTGTATCCGCGATCTTGTCCTTTCGGTCATTACCCAGAGCTCATGACCATAGGTGAGGGTAGGAACGTAGATTGACCGGTAAATCGAGAGCTTCGCCTTCCGGCTCAGCTCCTTCTTTACCACAACGGACCGATACAGCGACCGCATCACTGCAGACGCTGCACCGATCTGCCTGTCAATCTCCCGCTCCATCCTTCCCTCACTCGTGAACAAGACCCCGAGATACTTGAACTCCTCCACTTGGGGCAGAGACTCACCACCCACCCGGAGAGAGCAAACCACCTTTTTCCGGTCGAGAACCATGGCCTCGGATTTGGAGGAGCTGATTCTCATCCCAGCCGCTTCACACTCGGCTGCAAACCGCTCCAGTGCCTGCTGCAGGTCCTGGCTCGAAGAAGCCATCAGGACAACATCATCTGCAAACAGCAGAGATGAAATCCTGTGGTTCCCAAACCAGACCCCCTCCGGCCCCTGGCTGCGCCTAGAAATTCTGTCCATAAATATAATGAACAGAACCGGTGACAAAGGGCAGCCCTGGCGGAGTCCAACATGCACCGGGAACAGGTCTGACTTACTGCCGGCAATGCGAACACAGCTCCTGCTCCGGTCATACAGGGACCGGACAGCCCTTAGCAAAGAGCCCCGGACCCCATACTCCCAGAGCACCCCCCAAAGGACACCACGAGGGACACGGTCGAATGCCTTCTCCAGATCCACAAAACACATGTGGACTGGTTGGGCATACTCCCATGAGCCCTCGAGGACCCGATGGAGAGTATAGAGCTGGTCCAGTGTTCCACGACCAGGACGAAAACCACACTGCTCTTCCTGAATCCGAGGTTCGACTATCGGTCGGATTCTCCTCTCCAGTACCCTGGAATAGACCTTACCGGGAAGGCTGAGGAGTATGATTCCCCTGTAATTGAAACACACCCTCCGGTCCCCCTTCTTATACAGAGGGACCACCACCCCGGTCTGCCATTCCACAGGTACTGTCCCCGACCGCCACGCGATGTTGCAGAGACGTGTCAGCCAAGACAGCCCCACAACATCCAGAGACTTGAGGTACTCAGGACGGATCTCGTCCACCCCCGGAGCCTTGCCACCGAGGAGCTTGCCAACCACCTCAGTGACTTCAGCCAGGGTGATGGACGAGTCCGCCTCTGGGTCCCCAGTTTCTGCTTCCTCCTCGGAAGACGTGACAGTGGGATTGAGGAGATCCTCAAAGTATTCCTTCCACCGCCCGACAACATCCCCAGTCGAAGTCAGCAGCTCTCCACCCGCACTGTAAACAGTGTTGGTGAAGCACTGCTTCCCCCTCCTGAGGCGTCGGACGGTTTGCCAGAATCTCTTTGAGGCCGTCCGATAGTCCTCCTCCATGGCCTGCCCGAACTCCTCCCAAAAGCTAAATATTATCTTAAATTGTATAGAATATATAATTAGCTGTTGTCTTGTACGCTAAGTAACACCATTCACTTCAGCTGTGTCATACCACCACATACAGAACGCCAGTACAAGGACACCATCAGGACAACTGTGATTGTTTATAATACAAAATTATCCTTTTAGACTAATCTCAGTCTGATGAAATAAGTTTTAATCTCTTGTCTATGTCTGTTGTCAGTTATTGGTAAAGTATACCCTGATTAACATGCTTTAATCGTTCCTCATTGTCAGTAGGGTGATGGTCCTTTTTAAACCTGCATATGCCCACTGTCCCTGGTCGTGTCCCCTGTAGAGGACCCATCTGTCCCCTCCTCCCTTCTGCTCCTCTCACACTCCTAAGACACCTTCACTGTTTGTAAACAACGCCATATTGAGGCTAAAGTTCATTTTTGTATAGGCTTCTATCTGTATATTTTTAACTTGACATTTGATAACGTAAGTCAGGGGAGTCAAACTCATTTTCACTGAGGGCCACATCACCAAATGGTTACCATCAAGGGCCAGATGTAACTGTGCAGCAGTATAAATGTCACTTTCTGTATGTCTGCATGTCTGTGCAACTGCGTATCCCCTGATAAACTAACATTTTTAAAAGTGTGTATTGGGGCACATCTGCTCACCGACCTTCAGCACTGCTTCAAAAACAGTCTATTACAGCCTTTTAATTATTGGACATTTTGTTGTTTTTCTTGAAGGACAACTTTTGCATACTTAGCTCTGTGCTTGGTGTCAAAATGCTGCCGTAGATTGTACCAACCCTGCCTCATAACACAAAAAACATACAGGTTTTTCTTCTTAAAGCACAAACTTGTTGGGAAAATCTCATTAGTTTATGGTCAGTGCACACATTAAAGCAGTATAGACTTATTTTAAAATGACAGTCATGCCTTTTAATTTACCTTCTCACAGGCCACATAAAATGACATGGCGGGCCACATTTTGCCCCCAGGCCTTAAGTTTGACACATGTGACATCAGTGAATTGACATAGACGTAGTAGATATTGTAACAGCAGTAATAACTCAAGAAAGTGGGCTGTGGTGAAGGGTCCACCTGCTCCTTACATTCATTGAGATATTATTGCTTTGCCTGAAATGTTCCACAGTATTACATTAATGTTATTTCTCTTGTACCTGTTACATTAGTTATTTTTATTTATCCAAAATATGTGAGCGAGGTCATATTTTTTTACCTGGAACGTGCCCTGGTGGCGTCACCTGCTTGTCACCACGGAGATGCACATATTAAATGCCATGGTGTGGAACATTCTGTAGAGACAAGTAGGTGGCTGACACATATCCAGAAATTACATACAGCAACTTTGGGTGTGCTGTGACAAAAAAAATAAAATAATGTGTAAGAAATGGTTTAATCACTGCTATATATTGTTAAAATAATATTGTCATGTAAGGACGGGCCTATAGAACTCCATAAACTGTAGGTAATACCTGATAGAAGTCGGGATAAGTGTCTGATAAACACTCTCTTCCCCTTTGTTCCCCTTTGTCTTAGTTCTGTCCTCCCACGCACACGCTAGGGCAGACTGCAGAGCTCGTCTCCTCAGGTGGATGTGGGTGTGAGAGGAGCCAGAGCTGCAGAGACACTGACAGTCACCAGTGAAAAAGCAAGACAAATGTTTCTCCTGCTGCAGAACTAACTCTGCTCCCATGACTCTGTCCAGCCATGTGACCCCACCACAACCACAAAACTCTGGCATTATGTTCTCACTGTATATACTCCCCAAAGCACAGGACATACTGTGTGTACCATTAGGTTAAAGATTCTAAATTATACTAAATCAGCTTGGATTATCAGACTCATTTAAACAAACTCATCTGCCGCTTCTTCCAGGCTTTACAGAGAAATGATGCTAACTTATAAACATTAGAATGAAACAACCATTTCATCTTGTTGTCGTCATTACACCAGAACATATCAGGGCTTTGGGTGAACATTTCATCAAATAAAGGGTTTATAAATTCATCATAAAATGGACCATACAACAAAAAATAAGCTTCACCTTCCACTTCTCACACATAAACCACAAAGACTTTCTTCTTCATGGGGCTAAAATAGGTAAAAACAAGTAGCCTGAAATCTGAAGTCTTATGTTGGTGTATAAAATGCCATTTAAAGAGTACTCCCCATGTTAAGTCACTCCCCCTTCGGAGCACTATCAAATCCCACTAATGAAACTACTAGTCTTTGCCTCAGGTTTAACAAGTTGCTGTGTACAGTTTTGCATCATGTTTTTGCATATGGAAAAATAGTGTGCGGCAGTATGGGTGACGTAGGCTTGTGGGCGGAGCGTTGCACAAAATCACATGGCTAACTACAAAGAGGGTTTGAATAGGACCTGAGACAGACCGCTAAAATACTCAAACATGCATGGATGTCATCTAAGACCTCTTCAGACATGTTTTTGATAAGGCAACAACATTATGATATGGTAGAAAAAATCAATTTTGTCTTTAAGGATGGAGTAGACATCTTCTTAATAGACATAAATACATAGGTTCAACTTTCTTTGTAAGAAATAAAAAACTCCCAATAAAGGAAAACAAATATAGGACCTAACAGATTCCCATGCACAGTCAATTTGGCTGAAAGTGTTACATTTAGCTCGGAATAGCCACAGTAATATTTCAACTTTTATATTCATGTCCTTCCTGTAGTTTAATGTCCCTCCCTGTGTCTTGTCTTCCAGATCACGTGCCTGCAGGACTTCTTCGGAGAGGACGATGTCTTCATAGCGTGTGGTCCAGAGAAGTTCCGCTATGCCCAGGATGACTTTGTGTTGGACCATAGTGGTAAGGCCTGCAGAGGCTTTGTGACTGGTAGGCCAAACTCCACCTCTAACCACACTCCTGTCTGTCCATGTGTAGGGAGTAGTACATGTGTCCCTCTCATCTGTCTCATCTAATGTATTTTGTTTATGTGGAGTATTGTTTTATTACTTCATTAAAGGTGCATTATTTTCCGGAAAAGAGCTTGCAACCTGCTTGTCTCCATGAGGATGTTATTGCTTTTCCTGAGATTGTCCACAGTATGGCATTAAACCTGTCTGTGTTGTAGGGCTGGGTGATATGGGGGAAAAAAGAATACCAGACAGATGGACTTCAGGTGTAGAGCAGGTTGTCAGGATCACTACGGCTTTTATTTTGTGTAAACAGGACCAATAATTTCAAGTTTGGAATGAGTCTGTACAGTATATTAAGCCTAAAAGCATCAGCAGAAACTCATGTGCTGCCCGTGCTGTAATTGAGGTCTTAAGTTTCACTGATACATGGTGAGAAAATAGTCGTTTACTTACCGTAACTTGGATTATAATGATAAGAAGCGCAAGAAGAGAGAAAGAGAGGAGATAATGTGAGGAGATGGATCAGAGAAAGGGAGGGAGGAGGAGTGGGTCCAGACGACAGCCGCACACACACACACAGGCAGAGGGAAGGAGACACTGAACTATTAGTCAAATTGTGCGTATTTAAGTCAAAACTGAACCTGGATTGACTGTAAACCTGTTGATTAAAATGCAGTTGCCTTATCGAGATCGGTAAGGTCAAAGAGCAATCACTTTGGGCTTTTGGCACAGCTCTACTTTCTTTTATTCACTCATTTTTTAAATGGTGAAGAATTCCTGGAAAAACACATGTATTCTAACTGTAAATGAGGCTGCTTCTCCACAGATCTGACCTGTAACTTTGCCTAGACCCTTCTTCTGTTTAGTGCCATATTCTAGGCAAAACAATAACATCTCCATGGAGACACCAAGGTGACAGACCTGCCTCCAGAAAGTTACATAGTGCACCTTTAACATGACTCAATTTTTTTGTTCTACAAGTTTGCGTCTTTGCCCGTCGTCAGTGTAAAAATATGTCCTGAAGACTATACACGGCTATAAATGAGAAACCTTTACGATTATGAAGACCTAAGTAAAAATTGTAGGCCCATCTGCTACTAAATGTATAATATTTTAATATAATTCAGTGCTGTAGTATTTTTTTCTAATACAAACATTGGGATTTTCCAGAAGTGTATTCAAGAACACAACAGCAGTAAACAAGGCTGTAGTGTTACCCCAGGACATCTGATGTTTTTCCATATTTTATGTTGTCATGTCCTCATTGTGTTTCTTTCTGTATTTTCTATAATATTTATCTACAATATGAGTTTTGTTGTGTAACTATGTCACATTCAACCTGTTTAAAATAACAGCTCCTCAAGTGTCCAGAGCTGCAGATCTTTGCAGGAAGGAAGTTTATTTTTACCCAAAGTATTGCCGTCCTGTTTGAATCCCAGTTGTTTTTGCACATGCATTGTGCTAACTGTGCTAACTGTGCTAACTGTAGCGGACATGAGGGAGATTGATGAGGCTTGACATTTCCAGACTTATGTCCCAGTTACACTCTTGTGCTCTACTTTGAGAAGGAGGTCTCTGAGAGGAAATCAGTCACACTACGGCTGAGGCTACACAGACACACACAGAACACAACAAATGTAGGCCTATAACCAGAGGTGGGAGAATAGAAAAAAACTGTCCTCATGTAAGAGTAACAGTACTTCAAAGTAATAATACTCAAGTAGAAGTACAAAGTAGTAGTCCAAGAAATTACTCATTTAAAAGTAAAAAAAGTATTTGGGAAAACTACTGCTCAAGTAAGAGTAACTTGAATACATAAAGACAGAAAACATTTGATTTATAATCTGAAGTTAATTAAATAATGCACAAAATCTGCTCTTTAACTTTACAGTCAGAACTGGTTTGTTGGTGCCTTATAGTTAAGTATGTGGCTGTGAATAAAACCCATAGTACAACATAGCAATACATTTACAATAAAAAAAGCTTTTGAAGAAACTGAAAAAAAAAAGTTCACTTTTAGTTATTGTGATTTCCCAGCGAGATAAAAGAACATGAGAAATCAATATTTGGCTGCTCGATTATAAAACATTGCTTTTTAGAAACTTAACAAATATCTGTAAAGAGTTATTGTATTCGGTTCAGACTAATGTGTAATGTAATATTCCTGCTGATGTGTGTTCTCAGAATGCAGAGTGCTCAAGTCTTCATCACACAGTCGCTCTGTTACTCCAAACCGCACCAAGAGCCCGGGGCCCACACGCAGAAGCAAGTCCCCCGCATCCGGTATAACAATACAGACCTTTATAAAGTATGGGAATGGACAGAATATAGGGGCAAATATTTATATCTGTATAAAGTTATACCTGAGTCTTTTTATTTGTTCATATATCGTATGAGAAAAGGGATTTCTGCTGCATCTAATGAAATAGAAGAGAAATGAAGCTAAAGTGTTTCTATGTTTATATGATCATCATCAAACACATTTGATTAATCAGAGGAAAGTTCATTTGTGAACTTAAGTGATATTTGTTATTGCCAATTATTAATGTTGTTCCCTCATCAAAAACATGTTCAAAGAGGTTTTAGTGTTTTATAGATCACTCCCAGCCCCTATTGTCCCTGAATATACAAAAACATCATATATAGAACTGTACACAGCAACTTGACAAACCTGATATGATGTGCAGCAGTGTCATTAGTTGGATGCAGCTGATTGTGTTATGGTAGCGCTCAGAAGGGGGAGTGACTTAACACAGGGAGCAAAGAGAGGTTAGACTCAGAACATCAAAAATGACTCTTATAACGTTAACTCTTATAAAACATAAAAGGTAACGTGGTGATGTAAATATGTTGTGTTAGCAGTGAATACCCTGTAGAAGTATCATACCTCCTCTTTACGGCCGTTATCAAACATTGACAATTTACATAAAGTTGATAAAGTTTACCTTTATAATTGTGTCATTTTCAGTTCTCTTACTGCACCATGACTGAATAATGATGGCACTGTGCTGCTGTACCTGTCATGTCTACAGTGTGTATAACAAGGGACATTGTTCTGGATCAGCGCTGTTAAAACAAGCACAATACATTTCATATAATAACTGTTTAAAAACATTTACAGTGTATGTGTATCTATAGATGAGTGACTTATTCATCCCAAAAGAAGTGTGTTGTCTCATTGTACTTTTTAATCTTTTAACAGCGAGGCGACCAGTGCACTTTACCAGCAGCCGTCCTAACAGTAAGTCTCCAGGTAAGCATAAATAAAATTAAACATGACCTGAACCTGGCCTTAGTCGATATGGCGATAAAAATCTAATCAATATCTCCTGTTATGAAATCTTTGTGCTTTTCCTTCACAGTAAACGGTTTCTCGAGCAGCCAGTCGTCGTCTTCCAGATCCAATAAGTCTTCAACTCCATCTCCCACCAGCCCCAGGACCACGCCCGGTTTTAAGGTCACTCTCAGTTTTTTTGTAATTTATCGGGTGTCTTTATTTAGTACAAATCTAACCTGTCTGCTTGTTTCCATGGAGATGTTCTTGCTTTGCCTGGAATGCCCCACAGTATGATATTAAACCTGTCTGTCTTTATTGAGACACCCAGCGAACACCACCAGGTGACGCTACTGAAGTAAGAAGGCATATTTTTAGCCATAAAATCTTCTGCAAGTTTAATGTTGTATTGTGGAACATTCCAGGCAAAGCAATAACACAGAGACATGCAGGTATGCAGGTAGCATACCCTCTGTGGGAAAAGTTACAGAGTGTACCTTTAAATATTGAACTGTAAGCCATAACAATACAATACAGGTGTAAAATGTGGGTCAGACAGTGAACATACTGTAATATTGTAAATGTTCTGTCTAAAACGTGAAATATTTTTATAAATCTAACTGACATATACTTCTTTACAGATTCCTAATTCAAACCACGTCTCCTCACACACAAACGGAGCTGTGAACAACCACCCGGAGCAGACAAGTCCAGAAGGTACAGTTTCTCTAAAAACATCTTGACTTTTGTTTTGAGCCAGGGAAACGATACAACTTGTCCTCTCACTGCGCAGCTCTGCACGATCGAATCCATTTAGGTTAGACTGAAAATGACGTCGTAATAAATTATTATGCCATGTCAGTGGCATAATAATTTATTATGCACATTTCTATGCAAATGCATGCAGATATATTGTTACTTCTAGGGCCGTTAAGCTCAGTATCAAACCACATATTCTTACTGTGAAGGGTCTTGCCCAATTTAGGAATCAGCTTAGTATTTCAAACAGCATGTGGAAGCTAGACAAGAGTGGTGAAGAGAAGGTATTGGAGAGGCTGAGGAGGCTGATGGTTCCACTGCTGTGGAGGGGGTTGTAGCAAGGGAAATATGAACGTAACATGGATCCTTGTACTTTACACACTCTGTTATAATGATCTATATCCTGTTTTTGCATCAGATATGTAGCTGGTGTTGTTTTTTTTTTCATTCACTCTTGTTTAACACACAGGTTGGGTTCTTCTCTCAAACAGAAAACACTCTGTTCCACCTTGTGATGTCATGTGGTAGGAAGTGCTCCATGGTTCACTAGATCATTTAGATAATTTCAGCTCTGGAATTGTCAGTCAATAAATAAATAAATAAAAATTAAAAGTAAAATAATAATAAAATAAAAATTTAAAAAAGTAAAAAATATATATAAAAATAAAAAAACATTTTTTAAAAGCTTTGGCAAGTGTTTATTATTAGTCTGTCTAGATCTCCAAACCTTTTTAAATGTCTGAATGAAACAAAACACAACTCCAGGTATGGTTTTGAGGAGGTAACAACATTATATCAGGGTCAATTTTGTTTAATATAGGACCTTTAAGAAAAATATGCATCTCTTTATTATATACTCAAAAGTATATAATAAAGTCCATATCAATGCAAACTAAAATCATTCATCAATTTTTATTATTTTTTTAACAGTCAATGGCAACCGTTACGTACCCGCCTCGTCCATCTCTGAAAAGTACAAAGTCGGTAAAGTGATTGGAGACGGGAACTTCGCCGTGGTCAAAGAGTGCGTGGAGAGGTACGCACGTTACAGTTGTTTTATAGAGATGAGCAGCTGTTACATCTGATAACACTGATAATAATTATAATGTCCACATCAGCAGCCCATTCATCTGGCTGCAAATGGTTTAATTACACTTCCAGACTGTAATATAAGCTGCTCTGGTCATGGCAAACTGATAAAATAGCCATATTGGTCCATATAATATTGTAGCAGCAGCAGAGTTCACTAATTAGCTTCAGCGCTATTAAAATGCAAATGTATGAAACTGCAGTCAGTACAAAATGCTTCACAAACACTATAAAACTGAAAAATAACACCCCTGACAATTAAACACATTATCGTAGAAGTGCAGCTTTTCATTTTAAAACAGTCATTTCTTTTAGTTGCACTAAAACAAAGCACAGTGTGATATGGCACTGCAGTCACACTGTTTGTAATAATATCTTTACATTTCAAACTCAAGTTTCAAGTTTTTCTTTAAGAATGTGAATTTTGGAAAAAATGTGGAGTAAGGATTATTAGCTGTAAAATCGATATGCAGTTTGCAGCAGATTTGTAGGATGTCACTAGGATCCAGAATATACATTTCTTCAATACTTTACAGAGATGTGAGTTTGGTCACCGGTGAATCTCCCTGAGTACAGACAGGTGTGATTGACAGGTGTGTTAGCCAGTCAGGGACACACATGGTCCATCCTCAAAACAAATAAGACTGCTAAGAAAAAATATCACAGAGAGCTGGAAAACATTGCAGATTTCTGAAGAATCAATTAGCGAATCTGAGGTGAGGCCAAACATGACTGCACGATCATGTTTGGTCAGACTCGAGACGTAATGGGCGACATGGGGACTAGACTTGATATCTGTCTAAAAAATACAGAGAGATAATTCTGGGTTGGACAGGCAAGGAAGTCTCAATTTTTCAAGTCCAAGTTATGCTTAAGTCCTCATTATTCAAGTCAAAGTCTATGTCATTTAGGAGTCCAAGTCGAGTCCGAGTCTAAATCAAGTGATTATCATTTAAAATTATTATAAGAAAACAGGACTAGTTAATTTCAAAAGGTTTGCAGTGGTCCAAAATTATTTTTTCCTAGTGCATTCTGGCCATCCTTAATATTCTATGCAATTAGTTTATAAGCACATTTTAGAACTTTTGCAGAAATGTAACTAGAATGCTAACAGCACACATCCTGATTTGTGAAGGATAAAAACACCTTATAATTCCTTTTGACCTGAAGAGCCGTTTTTACCATGTATCTGTACCAGGGCAAAACAAATTTTACTTTATTATATGAATCAAAATCTGCTACAGCTCCATTGATCCATGTACTGAATGTCAACTTTATGCTATTGATTTCATCCATCCATCCGCTGGCTGCGCTTTAGAAGATCAACAAAATGCTCTAAATGCCTCAGTATTAGCTCCACTAACCAAAATGTCCTCAGTGGCTTTGAGGCGAATCACTTTTCTCTCTGTAAAGTGAAACTCTTTTACAAGTCAGCAGTGTGTTCCTTCTGTTTTATTGTGTTCTCTCTTGTACTGGGTGTAATGGCGTCTCAGCAGTGGGCCGTATATATTAGGACTAGAGCCAGCGCTGTTTTTATGGCGTGCTCTAATTGCTCTGTGTCTGTGCAGGGCCACGGGAAAAGAGTTCGCCCTGAAGATCATCGACAAGGCCAAGTGCGCTGGGAAGGTACCATAGGGGAGGGGCTGAGGACGCTGAAGGGATGCTAACACTAAGTAGCACGCAGTAATGGTTTAAGATGATGAAGCCCACTGCATTTAGTCTGCTTTAAGTTGTGAATTGAATTGAATTTTGGTACCTGTATACATACAATTAATAATCACTAAATGTGCAAATCATTAAAGAGGCCTGTGTCTGATTTTTATTTATTCTTGTTCAACAAAATGTATTTTATGCCATAGTTTATTGTAAAAGCACACGTTTGGGAAGAACAACATCAGACTGAATGGTATCACCTACACCCACAGACAGTTTTATCCAATCAGAAAAGTTGTTGGATGAGAACCAAATGGAAAAAAACTGCACGTTACTATCCCCAACAAGTGTTTGTCTGTCATGGTTCAACATATGAGAGAGAGAAGTGGGCGTGGCCAACCGTTAATTCTGAAACATGTTCTTATGCATGGGTATAAATAGTGCACGGACCCTTTTATGTGCGGATTTGAACACTGCTTACAAGTTTCAACTGTAAAGTAATCACAATCTGACATTCAAATGAAGAGTTTGTGTAATATAGTTTGTACTAAAAGAAAAATATAAAATCTGTCAACTGGATAAAAAGTTGTAGGAGTGAAGACATTTCACTGCTCATCCAAGCCGCTTCTTCAGTTCTGGTCAGATTACTGCTGGACACTGCCTTATATCTGTCTAAAAGGAGGAGCTAACTACACTGAAACTAAAAACACCTAGAGTATTGTTCACAGTTTCTGTTTGTAAACTACACCTTTTGAGCTAGACTAAGTTTGCACTGTATCTGAGTCATACTTAGCATAATCATTCAAGCCCCTAATGGCTGCTTTCACACCTATTAGCATCCTAGCTATTGTTTTCTTTGTTTTAGTTTGGGTAGTTTAACTATAGTTTGGATAGTGTCAGAAAATAAGCACATGCATGATTGTCTGTGTAATCCCTCAGTCGTCCAGGTCTGATCCACAGCAAAAGACGAAGATTAAATCTGTCAGTTCTTCATCTTTTGCTGTACACACGATTGAATAAATAAATGCATGGAAACATAAAAAACTGAACTAGTTAATTTTAAACAGTTTGCAGTTGTCCAAAGTTATCCCTCACTTTCCTAACTCATTCTGAGCACTGCTAATTACTCACAGTGATGAGTTTATAAGCACTTTTCACAACTTTTCCTCTCACGGTAATGCTAACGACAAGCATGCCAACAGTGCACATCCCATGGAGGATAAGTTTGTTATAATTCATTTTGACCTGAAGAGCAGTTTTGAATAAGTAAATGGTCTACTCTGTTTAACCACAGACCAGCTAAAATGCGGTCTATATAAATGCAGGCTTACTACTCCTTCAGTAGAGTGCCTGAATACATTACTCTGCCAGACTTTGCTCTCAGCATGATCGTTTTCCACTGTGCATTATTAAAGCTTACACACTGTTGTTGTTCAGCGATCAGAGCCCATGTTTCATTCAGCAGTGAGTGATCTGCACACTCTGATGCCTCCACGTTGTACCTGTCAGTTGTGCCTGTATCTGTGTATTTGATTGGACATTACAAAAGTTATGTTAAGTGTTTTCTCTTCACTTGACACATCTATGTATTTTAGGTTGAAAATGTGAAAATATTTATAACTACCGGTACTTGTACACATTACGGTCTGACCTGTGTGTGTGTTTGCAGGAGCACCTGATAGAGAATGAGGTGGCAGTGCTGCGTAAGGTCAAACACCCAAACATCATCATGCTGATCGAGGAGGTGGACACTCCCACTGAGCTGTGTCTGGTCATGGAGCTGGTCAAGGTACTATATATACAGTACTACTCTTACTACTTAAGGCTGTAGTTGACTAAAGAAATTCTTGGTCGACTAAAGACTTGTCCTGCCGATCGATTAATCGATTAAAAAGGGGGCGTGGCTAAAGCTCTCACATGTCTCTTTGTCTGACCCAAACTGGACGCACTAGACTACTACACAGAAGTTCAAAAAAGTACTAGGAAACAGTTGTATAAAGACAGATTAAATATAAAAAAAATACTCACTCACTCACTCACTAACCTTTCCTTTTTACCACTGTCCCATATAAATTCTTATAATATAAATAAAATAATAGCTCGACAAATACAAATTTTGGTCGACTAAGACATCATCAACCCACTAATTGACTAAACGACAAAAGGCCTACTGCTGCTGCTACTACTGCTACTGCTACTACTGCTACTGCTACTACTACTACAACTACAGCTACTACTACTGCTACTAGTGCACTTACCACTACAGCTAGACCCTTCTTGGTTAGATTAAGGCTTATTTTTATATATGTGTGCAGGGAGGTGATCTGTTTGACGCCATCACATCCTCTGCGAAGTACACAGAGAGAGACGCCAGTATCATGGTCTATAATCTGGCAGCGGCCCTCAAGTACCTCCACAGTGTCTGCATTGTGCACAGAGACATCAAACCTGAGAACCTGCTGGTAGGTCCTCCACCAAGAACACTTTGTTTTAAAGGTGAACAGCTCTGCCCACGTTATCAACACCGAAACAAACATACAAAATGTAGCAACAGTTTACGCACAAGTAACACATTTCTCAGACAGATTATAGACTGGCCTGGGAATGCCTTGGGGTCCCACCGGAGGAGCTGGAGGAAGTGTCTAGGGTGAGGGAAGTCTGGGAGTCCCTGCTTTAGACTGCTACCCCGTGACCTGGCCCTGGATAAGCAGAAGAAAATGTATGGATGGAAGGACTCTGTGGAATCATAACTATTTAGACGAGCTTTGGCCCTTGTTAATACTATGGTTGCTAGGTAACAAAACAGAATTCCCCCTGCTGCCCCTGTCCAACCAGGAAGTAAAGTAATAAACTTCACCTGCATTCAAAAACTACTCTAAACTAGAGACTTTTTTAGTAAAATCTTAAATACAATTATGTTAACTATGTTTTAGTGAAGTGAAGTGGCACCCGACAACCTCACTGTTGGCGTCACCACTTTCTGTCCAGTTTTATCTCTATAAGGAGTCACACTAAAATGAATAGATATTTAAAGATAAGGAAGTGGACAGGGAGCTGACACTGACACGTTAAAAACTACACAAATAAAAGGAATACTTCACTGGAAAAGTCTTCTGTTTAGAGAGAGATGTTTATGTCTCAATGCTAATGCTAATGCTAATTTTGAAAAGCAATAGACTAAAACAACACCACCAACTGAAGTATTCTACATGTAAAAATAACTGGGTAACCTTTATTTAATCAATTTGAATTTTAATAGGTTGTTTATTATTATTTTATTTTTTTTCTGATTTTAATAAAGTGTCTGTTAGCTTTGAGAAACAGTGGAGCTAGCTTGAGTGCTACTGTGCACAGAACCTGTTGGAATAATTACTGATGCGCTTCATTATGATGTAGTACAAAGTCCAGTAACACGTTGTATTCATTTCATAGATGAGTATTAATGTGCTGTAATTGAAGATCAGGACACATGAGGCTCCACCTGCTCCTGATCACTGACTTAGTTTGATTGTAAAACTCTACTCACTGAATGTGTTTTATTTGATGGGCACTTTACTGAAGCTAATGTATGTACACTGCATTGAGTTATACACTCAAACGAGAAATAAATTAAATTAAGTGCAATTATGTAATGTCTTCCAGGTGTTTGAGTATCCAGATGGGACCAAATCACTGAAGCTGGGGGACTTTGGTCTGGCCACGGTGGTGGAGGGGCCTCTGTACACTGTCTGTGGGACTCCCACATATGTGGCCCCTGAAATCATCTCAGAGTCTGGGTAAAAACACACTGTAGTCTGTTTTTTTCCCCCTTCTCCTGCTGGTCATCACTGTGTCCCACTGTTTTTTGTTGTTTTTTTTTGTTTTGGAGGGTCTAGCGTCTAAGGACAGGGGGTGCTCTGCTCTTATTGACCAATGACTGTTTCACTGGTTTATTTTAACTTTCTGTTGGTTAAAACAACAATATTGTGAAGCTCTGTGAGGTTATTACTGATGCTGTGACTTTGGACAAAACAGAACTAAACTGCACTGATAAATTTGCAGGGAAACCACATCTTGATGCTGCTTTCACTGCACTTTGAGATTTTAATCACTGTAGTATTAAAAATATCCAATAAAAACAAGTTTATACTACCAGCATAAATACCACTTTACAAGCGTCTCAAACACTCCTCCTCATATGTGGTCAGCTCCTTCAGTATCCACAGCTGTCCTGGGGTAGACCACCTCCATAAATCACATGCATTTGGTCTGAGCTGGATTTTAACCACTGACGTTCACGGTTATGCACTTATTATGTACTTAATATAGTTGGAACAAAAAATCAGGAAGCTGTGGTCAGCCTTAATCAGACAGATTCCTCTGGTTTGTTGCAGTTATGGTCTGAAGGTGGACATCTGGGCCGCAGGAGTCATCACGTACATTCTCCTGTGTGGATTCCCTCCATTCAGAAGGTGACACTTTGCCTCCTCTGTCATATTTCATTTATTAGACAACTTTCCAGATGTTTGTTCAATCTTGATATCTCCCTGTTTTTAGTGAGAGTAACCAGCAGGAGGAGCTGTTTGAGCAGATCCTGCAGGGCCGACTGTCCTTCCCCAGCCCGTACTGGGACAACATCACCGACTCAGCCAAGGTTAGCTCCATACTTTGAGCACTTTGATTGTTTTTATTGCACTGAAAAACTTTAAAAGACATGTGTCCTTACTTTGAGAGGCCTTGCATCTCCACAAACATGACTCTTATCCTGGAGACGGGCCTCCTCCTGCTTGTTTCCATGGAAATGCTGTTACATTGGCTATAAACTTCAACAATATGACATAAAACTGATCTATCTCCATGGAGAATGTTCCATAGTATGGTTTTAACTTTTTATTTCCATGGAATGCTGATACCGTGCCACCTCCAAAAAGTTACATACTGTAGCTTTAAGAATATCCCTACATACAGGTCTAATATTGTCAACATTACCACAGAATAAAAGTAAAACCTAAACCTAAAATATGCAAAATGGGCTGATAAAGAAAAATGTCCGCTGTATTTCTGTTGTATGGCCCAAAAAAAAAGATGGATCAGGCAGACTCTCCTGTACGATGTTATTTGTTGTTGTTTGTACAGGGCTTGTCCTCGGTAGATCACATTACAGGCTGAATTGCAGTGTTGTTACAGTTTTAATGGGCAGTTGGCTGAAGGACATAACGCTGCATTAGTGTCATGTATTTGAACAGGCTGCACTCCCAGACTCCGACAAACTGATAATCAACCGCTATTACTGTCGGTGACTTTGTGGAAGAGCAGAGGTGTGAATTTAACTGTTACTTTGCCTTGTGTGCTTGTGTCTCTAGCAAAGTCTACTGGTATCAATAAAAACTCTCTGTCAAGCATTAATCTGCCCTTTCAAACTATTTTGGCCATGTTAGCTTAGCATCTCCAGTTGCAGAGTTATGATTTTATGCATCCTGGAAAAAAGCTCGAACTTTAGCTGTCATGCAAAACACTGTTCATGCAAAACTCCAGCAGAACTCAGTGAAGCATCCTCCACGTGCAGCAGAGCAGTTGAGGTGGCTTGAACGTCTGCTCAAGATGCCTCCTGGACACCTTCCTGGGGAAGTGTTCCGGGCATGTCCCACCGGGAGGAGGCCCCGGGGAAGACTCAGGACACACTGGAGGGACTATGTCTCTCGGCTGGCCTGGGAATGCCTTGTGATCCCACCGGAGGAGCTGGAGGACGTGTCTGGGGGGAGGGAAATCTGAGAGTCCCTGCTTAGACTGCTGCCCCCACGACCTGGCCTTGAATAAGTGGAAGAAAATGGACAGATGGATATTGCAATTTAAAATGTTTAGATTATAACATAATGATCCAGGGTGTGATAGATCAGTGTTATGTCACTTCACACAGACACAGCACAGAACGTCGTCTTTACACGATGTACAACTGTAAAACAACCTGGCATCATTTGATCTACTTTGCATGTTTTGTTTGCTGACAGGAGCTGATTGGTCACATGCTGCGGGTGAAAGCTGAGGCCCGGTACACTGCGCTGGACGTCCTGTCTCACCCCTGGGTCACAGTGTCCTGCTTCAGTGTGAGTGTGAGGTGCACTGCCACACTGTACAGTATCATTTCATACTGAGCTGGAGGACAGAATGGTGAATAGTATCGCTGTAATGTCTTGGCCCATTAACATGAAATAAACACCGGCATAAATTCCAATGTTTTCTCTGTCAGCAAAATAAATGAATAAATACATAATGGAAATACTTTTTTTCACTATAGCTTTAGAAAGTATTGCTCTCATTCAACCCCAAAGACATGGTTATTTTCAGTTAAACGCCATAAGATTACTATGGCAAGTCTGCAGAGCCAATCCCTAACAAATAACGACAAGATTCAACATTTCTGTGTTTTCTTTTTGGATGTTAGAGTTATACAGACCCTTCATCAAACTGTAGATGCACAATATCAGACTAATGCAGTGTTTTATTGTGTGCAGGAGGATATTGTGACTGATAACAACATGAAGATGGAGGTGTCAGGTAAACTGAAGACGCACTTTAACCCAGCGCCAAAGCACAACCCCACCACAGCAGGAGTCTCTGTCATCATGGTGAGAACGCAACACACAAATATCACTTTATAGAGTACTCAAAGATTACTGCGCTGTTGACGACGAGTTAGCTGTTTTAGTACAAACAAATAAACCCAGACAGCTTTCAGAGATACTATAAGCGTCCAAATAACACCACCTATTTTGCGCCTTTTGGTCAGTGAATTAAAATGATGTTAAAATGGGAATTATAAGCAGTGTCACGCAGCAGGTAAGGGTCAAAACTGCCATGTTTTTAAAGTATCGCCCCCTTTTCTCTTCAGTGAGATACAATATTTTTAGCATCATGACTTTCCAACGGCGCTGGAAGATACGCTACAGTTTACACACCTCAGCAAACGAGTCACATGACTGAAATCCATGAATAATTTGAAATACTGTTTGTAGAATATTGATACTTTGCAGCTGTCATCAACATTCCCTAGGAGTGTGACGCAAACTGGAGGCACTGCTCTGTCTGATGCTGTTACTCACGTTAGACTGAGCTCTGAGCGTTTACAATCTGACCATAAAGAACTGCATTAGTTGAAACTCCAGCAGGTGACATGATCTGTGCAGTTAAACAAGTCTCTCACATAAAATCATAGTCACACGCTAGCTAGCATTAGCCAACCGTTTTTCAGTTTGTCGCTCTCACCTTTTTTGTTGACAATCATCACCTAAACAGAACCACGAATCTTAAAACTTTTTGACAATGTTTGCTAATGTGTGCATTGTGTCACCATGATAACTGCTGAACATTCCACCATAGACATATATGTAAAAAACACCCCCAGCGTGATGTCACTGCAAAGTACCAATATATAACGTGTAGAATAGAATGTATATAGTTAGTTTAGCTGAGGCTTTGTACAAGAAGTCAGCAGAGGATGTAAAATACTCCAGCTGCAGGTACACTGTGGAGTGACGCAGTAAAAAAAATAAAAATAGTAGCTGCGCACTGGAGGGAATGAATGTGTTTGGTGAAGGAGTGTGAATGGATTTTAAAAACATGGAGGAGCACTTATAGATTACTACTCAATAACATCACAAGAGGCAACCAAGCATTTGACCTCTGAAGAACCTGGGAATGAAACATAACTCCAGGTATTTCTTTGATTAGGAAACATAATTATATCGTGTTTAAAATCTCCAGTGAAGTCTTTTTCACACAATATAAGAGCTTTATTAATAATATAAACAGCCGCCTGCAAACGCGTGTCTTCTTCACACAACAGCTCAGTGAAAAGTTGCCAGCAGTGGATTGTGGATGTCCAATCCTTTTCCAATATGTCTGACCTAAATACTCATCATTTTGAGTTCAGCCACTTCAGAACTGGGCCAAGAATATCTGACCTCCACCAGACCAGACCAGAGACGTGATTGTACTGGATTAGTGATTCAGACAAGAAATGGCAGTCATACATGTTGGGTCCGTTTAACATACTTTATAAATTTGTCATGTTTTTGTAATAAATTCTAAAAACTAGTCGCATGTAGGAAGGAGGAAGTTGAGCATAAACATTAGCGAACTAAGCTAATATGAAAGCTGTATCTGTGGCATGTACTGTACACAGTATTATTTGGTTTACTTTACTTTTGTGAGAAAATTACTGACAATATTATAGAGAGTATATATACATACATATACATAGCCTAAATTGTTAAAATGGGTAAATATTGCAACTGTGTTTAGGTTTGCCTGCAGAGTTGTTAACTAAAAAGTTTCCTGTTTTTTAGTTTTCTGCAGAAGATATTATGAAACCATTTGCAATATGCTAATTCTGACCATTTCATTTCCATTAGATTTTGACTCTGCACTATAAATGTGGACTGTGTTGTTGCGTTAATGTAAAATCCATATTACCATAGAAGCATCTCCATCCACTGGCGCTCTCACTCTCTCCTCTCATCCCACAGCACGCACAGCCCTCTCTCTCTCTCTCTCTCTCTCTCCCCTGTCTGCTGTCTGAGAGGAGGTGGGTGGAGGCGGGTGGGGTGGGGTCATGTGTTGAGGACGCTGACCGCACATTGTCTGACCGTGTCCTAAATCTCATCTGACAGTTTGAGGTGTAAAAGGCGGACTTCTCCTCCTCTCCTTCTCACCCCCTCCTCATCCCCCTCTCCACTCCTCTCCACCTCCATCCATCCATCCACACGCCCCCGGGACCGCAGGGACCACCCGGAGCTCAGAGCCGTGCTGGTACACTGTCGAGCTTCCTTCCTCCCCCTCCCCTTCCTCCTCCTCCTCTTGTCTCTCTGGTTTTGGCTCATTATGTTGTGTTTGTTTCGGGGTCGGCTGCAGCTGCACTAACTGCCCTCACAGGATCAGTGAAACGGGCCGCGCACTAATGCTAACACAGGCTAACAGCTTTGGCAAAAAGGAAACACTAAAACGATTTTTTTATTTGCGTGCAATAACGGTAAGATATTTTATTCACTTTGTGATACAGGACCTAGCCATAGCTGCACATATTGTCTACTTGGATACATATTAATAAATTACAAATAATAATTGCATACAAATGTATGCATCATAAAATTGTGAGGAATTTTTATTTATTTAATTTATTTTAATTTATTTTATTTTTATTAGGGAAAGATTTAATTTTAAAATCCCAAATATGTCTGTATTATTTCACTTCTTTTATGATCATTAGCTACTGATTAGTGTCTATACTTCATAGTACAGCTCTGCCCTCTTGTGGACAAATATATGAAGTGCAATGCCATGAAGTATCCAGGTTAGAGGAAACTAAGGATGTAAATCACAATTTTGCTTTATTATTATGTTAATGTGGATTATTTTGAATGGTATTTGAGTAAGGCGTAAACCTGCCTGCTGTACGTGCTGCTTACATGAGCTGTGTCTCTGCCCCTCTGCTCTCCCTCTCCCTGCTCTCCCTCCTCTGACCTAGCTCCAAGACCATGGTATGTACTAACCACTAACTGCCTTATGCTGCTGGACACTGCAACAGAGAGACGCTTAATTTAAAACAGAAAAAAAAAAAATCTAAACAGAATTATTAAATTATGAAAAAGTTAAACTAAAACAGCTGGAAGTCTGATTATTCTGTAGCCGTCTCTGAGGTCCTGAGGTCCTGAGGTCACATGACTGCGGCCACAGTCCCCAGCACAAGCCCAGATGAAGCCTCCTGGTTGGTAGCGAAACGCCGGCTTCTAAAACTAAGTCCAGATGTTTAAGTTTAACTTGATAACACTGTATTCCAGGGAGTCTCAAAATTTGCTTCTCTTGATTATTAAAGTGCAGATTTGCAGCCTTCCTTTCTCCTCTGGTGCAGTGTGGCAGACCATTGTTCACTTCATGTGTGTCATTGTCTTGTTTTGGTGATCTTTCATAGTGGTGAGTAGTTTTGACACTAAATGAGTTGGTGTGTAATGAGCTTAACTGAAAACAGTGTATAAGTGTTTGACAAAATGATTGTTTTGGTTGTGTGTGGAATCTGAGGTAATAAAGAAACAACAGCCTATTTTGGTGGAATAGGACATTTTCAAATGTTTAGTCAGTGCCTCGTATCTGTATTTTAATCAAAGCAAGATAGAAACAAAGCCAAAGAATTCTCTTAAAGCTGCACTATGTAACCTTTCCGATGAAGGAGGTGCCACCTGCTTGTGTGTGTGTGTGTGTATATGTGTGTATATATATATATATAACATTAGAGATTTGGCCTGTAACATGTAGCAAAGCATGAACATTCAAGGCTCACTGTACAAATTGTTTTCCAAATGCATTAATAAAGTCGGTCAATTGGCTGCCAACCTCTGAGTCGTAGCCGCCCATTCCTGTGTTGACTGCTTGCTAGCATAAGCATGCATCTTGGCAAAGTGATGGCTGAAGTGTGCCATCTTTTGGGGAAACACTAGCATTACAGGGGAAAGGAAAATTGAACAAGGTTTACCCTTATGTATTTTAATATAATTTGGTCACGTTTGGCGGGCCGGATTAATGAATTCAAAGGGCAGAGTTTGGCCCCTGGGCCGTAGTTTGCCCATATCTGGTTTAAAACAGATGCACAGTACAAAGGTCAGGGTTTAAATATGCAGGGTGAAAACTAAATATACACAGAAAATAAATGGTATAAAATCAAACAAAAAATTAATAAAATAGGAAAAATCATAAGTTAAAAACACAAAACAAATGCAGCTGAGTAGATAATGAGTAGATGTTATTTACATTAACATTCATGATCCCACAGAACAGTTCTCCATGAATATTCAAAAACATGACACAAAACTGTACAAAACATCTTCACAAACCTGATGTGGTGTACAGTAACACCATTAGCGGACTGCACTCTGATTGTGTTGTGATAACGCTCTGCAGGACGAGTGACTTTACATGAGCAAAGGGAGGGGAGACTCAGAGCGTCAAAAACGAAAGTGAAACTTGTTAAACGGTGAATATAGCATTTTCAAAACAATAAAAGGAAACATGGTGATCTAAACATGTAATGTGTTAGCAGTTAATACACCACAGAAGTAAAATACCTCCTTCTTTAAACAGAGGCATGTATAAGGAGGTGAGGGATCCTGTTAACTGGCTTGCCTCTCCACAGATCTGACCTGTAACTTGGTCTGGTGATATCACTTGGTTGTCTCTGTCACCATAGACATCAATAAGTTCACACGCTGTAAAACATTCTAGATAAAGCAATAACATCTCCATGGAGACAAGCAGAAGTTCCATAGTGCACCTTTATTATTCATAAACCTGTATTTGTCACTGAGGCACTTGGCTGATTCCACTGGCTGTTCTTTTACATGCTCCCTGCTCCTGTGTGACCTTCTGCCCTTGTGTTTTGTAGAACACAGCTCTAGATAAAGAGGCCCTCACCATCAGCTGCCGACCACCGTCCAAACCTCCAGCCCCCGCTTCAAACGCCCGGAAACCAGACAAACCCACCCTCCCCCCCAAACCGGGTCCGGCTGTCACCAAAGCACCCAAACTCACCGACAGCGACCCTCCAAGTGACATCTCAACCAATCAGAGCTCCGCGTCTACCCCCGTGACCCCGCCCCTTCTCTCTCCCTACTCAGAACCAATCATCTGCCTGTCTACGTCCCTGTCTTCCCAAACTATAGCGCCCCCTATGGACGCTTCTCCAACCAAAGACGTGTCCCCCTCTGCTCTCTGCTCCCCCTCGCCGGTATCTCCCGTCCAACCGGTGGTTTTCTTCCCACATGCCCCACCCTCTCCGCACCACGCCCCGCCCACTCTGTTCCCCTCTCCCCCCTCCACTCCCCCCGGGTCGGACCCCCCCTCGCCCACAGGACACCCGGCGCCTAAGGGCCTCCAGGAGCTCTCCGAGGCTGTGTGAATATAAAGCAGCATCTCAAATGGTATTTTCACAGAGACATTTTTGGTTAAAAGGGATGGACAAAGAGTGGAGCTAGCGATTTCTGTTAGCTTAGCCTTAGTCTTAGCTGTTTGACTTATTTGTGTAATCGTACAACAACAATATTTGACACACAGTCAGCTATGCTACACACAACACTGCAAAAGACTGACTTGAACAATGAAATGACATGCTTCTTAACTCGCATGATGTCACAAATGGAAAATTACATTGAACTTTACTATATTTTTCATTATTTATACATTTAAATCATTTTGTGCTTGGAAATTAAAGAAAAAAAACAACAATTAACGTTTTATCTAAGAACTTTGAAACGACTCTTATAGACCTACAAATTTAACAGACATAAACAGTTGTAGACTAACAAAGATTGTCATTGCCTGATTTGGAACCACCACTGTTTTTCAATATATTTTGGCCGTATTTATGTCTTTAAACTGTTAATAAATGTTATGCAATTCTACATACACACACATTTAAGCTGGGTAATATGTGGCTACAGCGACAGAAGACATAATGAACATGTTTAAAAGAGTTAAAACACAAATTAAAAATGTGCCAAATCAGGCAGTGACAAAGCTTGTCTAAAGCTAGCTAACATTTTACACTGCTTTTGAGTCCATTCCTTTTCCCCTTAATGGCTTCCATTTGTTAGGATTTTTTTTTTCTTAATACAGATGAAAAGGGAATTGTAACTAAGTGCTGTTTTGACCAGGTCTTCCATAACTTCTGCATCAATGTAAAATCTTTTATTTATTGCAGGCCGACTGGTTTTGTAAATATGTTTCTTGATATAGGCCTAAATTCATACGACTGTGAATCCTAAGCACAAACATGTCGGTCAAACTCATGTCCCTCTGTCTGCTCTGCAAGTTACTCCAAAAGTCAATGCTCCTTAATTACAGGAACTACTACTACATACAACATTCAATAGGCCTGCAAAATGAAACTGAGATGGGTTTCAGGCAAATAACTACAATTAAAACAATTAAAACCGCAGTAGCATACACATATATACACACACACACACACACACATAGTTCTTATTCCATTGTAAATACAAGCGCTTACTCTTTTAACCTAACTTTTGAATGTCTATTTTTATGCTTGTATGACTATATATTATAAAACACCAACCTAAGAATACTGCTCATTGTCGGGAGTGTGAATTTCATTTGTTTCGTTTACTACAATACTTATACTACTGCTACTACTTCTACTGTATTTAATGCTTTAGGACCTGAATGTGGGCGATTATGTGCCTGGCTCACGTTGACAATGCCTTTACTGGAAAATACCACTATAAGTTATATTTCCCTGACTTTTCCCAGGATGACCTCCCTCTGCAGACCCACCACAAAGCGACCTAAAGCCAGCTGTAGTCTGAAGTACTGTAAACTGTATGTTTTCTATGCCTTGTCATACTAGACCATTTGTTTGTAAAGAATGAATTGGATTTTTTTTTTTGAGGAATGAATTGCTGCTTTTATTGTCGTACTGTTTTGAAATATGTAAAATGCAATAAAAAATAAAAATTGTGGACTTTGTTTTGAACCAATATATAGTTGACCACAAGAGGGCGACAAACACCAAGGTTAACCAAACTCACTGTACTAGATTTACTTTGACAACACTGGACACTGACATCTTAATACCATCTTAAAAAAAAAAATAGTACAAAAATAGCCATGATCAAAAGATACAATTAAAGCTACAGTATGTCACTTTCTGAAGGCGGTTTGTAACCTGCATGACTGAAGTTTAACCCATACTCTAGAACATTGACCAAGGAGATAAAGTTTTATTCACTGCAGGAAGAACATCACCACTGAAACAAGTAGAAAGAGGTCCTCATCCACTTAAAAAGTTACATACTGTGGCTTTAAGTGACCCAATGTAAAAATATAATCAAATCCATCCAGCTACATCTCAACTCGTACGTAGTGTCGTTTCATTTATAACACAAACTCATGACTGCAACATCTCCAGATCTATTCAACAAATGAACTGGGACGTTCAAGTTATAAAATCCATTTTAATTAACACACAACTTAACAGTCAATGTGATTGCAAAAAAAAAAAAAAAAAAAAAATCAGACAAAAGCATTTTTTTTTCTTCATAAAACTCAAACCACATCAAAGAGCAAAAAGGAATGTCTTCAAATAAAGTATATGTTTTTGTGCTAAATTTCACTCACTCGCAATGGAGAAATGGAGAAGCCCTTTCTTACATTGCACAGGTTGTTTTGTGGTTGCTATGGAAACAGACAACTAGAACAAAAATGACATTTTGTTTAATATGTTGGTTAAACTTAGTGAACAAACCAGAATGTTTTATATGTAGATTTCAGTCACATTTGAATAAATTGTCATAATCCATTTTTAAATAAAGCTCAACATGTTTTTAAGACTTAATAATGAACCAAGCAAAAAAACCAAACAACAAAAACAGAAATGTGTTATTAAATACGACCGATTACATAGATTAAGATACATGTTTAATTTCTCTTCATAAATTCAATATTTATTCTCAAAACAAAGTAGAAACTGAACTTTCCCCACATATAAGAAAAAAAAAAGTCATTCAAACTTGCTCTAGCGCCCCTTAGAGGAAAATAGACTCTTAACAGCTAAAAATATATTTGATTTTTAAGCGTACAGTAACACAACCCCCACCCAGTGATTGATATGAAAAACTCCTATTATCTGATCTACAAAATATACCAATGCACTTTTTAAAAATAGTTGATTTTGTCTAAAGCAGGACAGATTTTATATAGAACTAAGATACATTCAGATCTGAGGTGCAGAGAGTGTAGTGCGACGGGGGAAACGGGGGGAAGGGGCTGCTCAGTATCGGGTCTGGTACTCGTGGTGCCAGCGGTTAAAGTCGTTGTAGAAGAGGACGATGCTGCCCGACGCCATGCCAGTGATGATGCACCTGAGAGACGAGAAAGACGCTTAGGACACGACCAGTCAAAAGTCTGGACCCGCCCTCTTATGAAAGTTTATTATTGTCTACATTTCACATACAAACTGAAGACATATGATGCAAAATATATGGGATCACAGAATAAGAGGAAACGTTAAATAGAAAAATTCAAATCCACTTTTTGCTTTGTTGACAGTGCTGCAAACCCTTGATCTTCTCTCAGAGTGGCTTTAAGGATTTGATTACAGTGGTCCCTTGTTAATTATGGGAGTTACATTCTAAAAATAACCCGCAATACGTGAAATCCATGAAGTATCAGCTTTATTTTTTACAATTATTAGATATGTTTTGTAGCTGTAAAACCCCTCACCACACACTTTATACACTTTTCTCACACAGGCATTAACATTAGCGATATAGTGAGGGACAACTGTATATATTTTTCTAATGTAAAGTTATTTCTTTTTTTTTTTATTTCCTACATCATTTTATATATCTGGCTTCATATATTTGATGTTTTGCGGAAGTATTTAAAATGTAGAAAGTAGTAGACAAAGAAAAAAAAAACCATTGATTGAGAAGTGTGTCCGAGCATTTGACTGGTAGTGTACATAGTGTTGGCGTTGTGTTGACATTGTGTTAGCGTTGCGTTGTGTTGGCGTTGTGTTAGCGTTGCGTTGTGTTGGCGTTGTGTTAGTGTTACCTTTGGTCGTGGGACATGGCCATAGAGCGTATCCCAGCGTCGCAGGCCGGGTATGTGAACAGCTGTTTGAGGTTATGGAGCTGCCACACAGACACCACTCCTCCGTCTCCTCCCATCAGCAGGTACTGTCCATCACGGCTCAGCTGCATCGCCTAGGCAACGAGAACAAAACAAAATACACAGGGGATTAAAGAGGGCACATGCTCACTTCCAACTTCTGTCACCAGTCTGTGCTTAAAGGTACAGCATACTACGGAACAGTCGCCATGGAGATATACGTGTTTTATGCCATACTGTGGAAGATTTATGTCAAAGGAACATTTCCATGGAAACAAGCAAAAGGACGCCCTCCTCCAGGCCAAATGAGAGTCAGGTTTGTGGAGATGCAAGTCTTCTCACAGTTTGGATGCATGTTTTTTCTACATTTTTCAGTACAATTAACACAACCAAAATGAGAAAACATGCTTCCATTTTAGTCAAATTCTTGGCTAAAAGTTACATACTGTGGCTTTAGGTCAAGGAGAAACGCTAAAGATCCTTTAGCTGTGAAGAAACCTTTTTTTTTGGAACAGTACTCACCTCATAGTGTTGTTAAGATGCTAACAATTCTATTTCAGTTCTAAGGAAAAGGCTTGATAATCGATACTTTGTGAAACTACAATTATGATTAAAACCTTTTTTTATATTAAAGTGTCATTTTCAACACAAAATAAGAACAATGTCTAACTTTCTCCTATTTATGCGATTTAATAGCTGCAGTGATTTGACTTTTTTGTCTTATTTAGGGAAAAAACTACATGCATTATGGTCCTTTGCTCTGCTCTTTATTAAAGTCAGTTTTAGAATATAATTTCTTCTACCTTAGTCACAAAAAGATAATAATATAATAATAAGATAATAATGTACCATATTGTGAGATTTGGATATTGCCACATTCCTGTTATAGAATGACTTGTTGCTTAAGCCTTGAAACGAGTCGATAATAAAGGTCCAGGTGCAGCAGAAACTGTTTTATGCGATTAATTCTCTATCTAAATTAATCCTCTAAAACGCGACAGGGCTGCTCATGTCCTCTGAGAACTTCCTGTACACGATCCGTAACAAAGACGGCTCCACGAGAGGGCGGATTTACTCTGCTCATCTGCCCCGGGGCCACAGGGGAGAGCGCCGTACACAGTGACACAACAGGAGCTGAAATATGAGAGCGGCTCGGCATCAATCAGAGCAGAGCGACCAGAGCGACCAGAGCGGGGAGAGGCTGCCAGACGCTAATGTAAGGATCTGCTCAAGAGTTTATGACAGCGAGCGGCCACCTGCAGAGATTCAACACAGAGACTAGAAACATGTGTGTGCTGTTACATGTGCGCTTCTCAACCTGGGGCGTGCGGGCGGACATGTTGTGGGGGCGCTTGGAATGTTTCTCTGTTTATTATTTTTAAGAAATGGTAAAAAATAATATTTGAATGTTATGGTTTGTGATAATTTATGTTTTAGTATTGACTTGTGTTGCAGTTTAGATTTTTATTTTATGCTAGCTAACGTAAAAGAGGTTTAATAAAGTTGAGAGAGTTATTTACAAAAGCAGGAGTGTGTATGTTTTATAATTTGTGGATTTATAATTTGTGGATTAGTCATTTTACTGACAATTTTGCAGAACAATGTTTAACGTTATTGCAACATTTTTTTTTACTTAAATACGCACTTTTTGTACTTTTTATTTAAATTATTTTGGTGAAAAAAAAAGTTTTAAAAATTTATTTAAAATATTTAAAATAATAATTATTTTAAGAATAAAATTTTGCATGATGTTTACAGATGAGAAAAAAAATTGAAAAAGGTGGAAGAGTAAAAAATTACAAAAATAAAGTATCAAAAATGTTATGCTAAAAATATAAGTTGTTTTTCCCTTTAAAAGTACTTAATTAATATCCATGCTGTGTGATAGAAGGAGGAGGTCACTGCATCGCAAAATATTAAGACGCATTATTAACTATACTTAATATTGGCTAATATAATTGGCTAATATAAAATCTATATTAGCCAAAGCAGAGTCTATAAAACCCAACCGCGCCATAACCCGTGTGGCTCGACTCAAATAAGTGAATGAATCCCCGTCTGGTCGTTTGAAACGCTGTGGCACGGTGCCCGGCTGAGGTTAAATACACCGTCAGATCAGAATCCAACATGGCCGCCGAGTCCAGCGTGTTTTGATGTGTGCGCTGGAGGTCGGCATCACTCACGAAAGCAGGCCCGGGGACGCCAACAGGAGCACGGAAAACGGTACAGCTCAGCTCATTACAGGATATTTCCATGTAGGACTAAGTAAAACGGTTTGACAGTGGACGCGCTGAGGTTTAGGGTGACAGAAATCATTAGCCAAATCTATGTTTTTTGTAGCCCGTGAACATCAAATGAACAGATTTCTACGTCAAAACCAAAGTAAAACACATTTTTTTACACTATTAGTTAAAAAATGTGGACACACCCTTTCATTCATGTTTTTTTACTTTATGTCTACTACTTTCTACATTTTAGATACACACGGATAACATCAAATATATGAATGTAGAGTGATTTAGCAAAGAAAAAAGTAAAATAATGCAAATCGAATTTATTTTCTGTTTACTACACGTGTCCATTCATACTTTTGATACCTTCTGTGAGAATCTATAATGTAAATAATCGCAGAAATAAAGAAGAAACAGACATGAAAAAGTGTGTCCAAACTTTTGCCTGGTCGTGTATGTCCACATCCTGATTACAAAAACTTCAAACCCTCTAAATCTCTTCCAGTACAGTTGTGACCTGGGCTCTCTCAGCGGGGGTCCGACATTATAAATCACACTACTACCACTGCAAACTCAAACAAATATGTCCTCCGTCTCAGTGGGAACCAAGATGGCCGCCCGGATTCTGGTGTCTCCAGAACGACTGTAGCAGGAACATATTCAGCTTTAATGTCTGTATTTCCGACGTTTACATTTTTTTTTTTTTTTTTTTTGGACTGGAGGGAAAAAGTAGAGTTTGAATTTACGGTGCTGTTAATCCTTCTGGCTACATGCGCCGACTGTGGTTGAGTTATACCAGTGCTTAGTATCTAATCTGTTCAGTATGGCCGTGTCACCCGATGCCGCTTTTAGGCCGGGTACTTACTGTTAGCTTGTCATCTCGC
Organism: Periophthalmus magnuspinnatus; assembly: GCF_009829125.3. Classification (NCBI taxonomy): domain Eukaryota; kingdom Metazoa; phylum Chordata; class Actinopteri; order Gobiiformes; family Gobiidae; genus Periophthalmus; species Periophthalmus magnuspinnatus. The sequence goes on from NC_047126.1 coordinate 29,692,549, forward strand.
CAAGCTAATAAATCTACCGAATGTGTGCGCAAAAAAGTAGCTTCTCTGCGTTTGAGGCCAAGATTTAAAAAAAAAAAAAAAAAAATGTAAAAAAAGATGGAGGAGGAGTAGTAAATAATGTCACAGGCCAAGAGGTGGAGATGTGGGGTAGGGGGTGTTTTTATGCTAGCTAAGATAACAGGTATTTCATATAGTCTACTAGAGGGGAGATGGAGTGAAGCTCTTGTTTACAAAGGCAGGAGTGTATACTTTTTACAGTTTGTGGATTGGTGACGGATAACTGATAATTTCGCAGAACAATGTTTAAAACTGTTGCAACATTTTTTAGTTAAAGGTCCTATATTATGGAAAATTGACTCTTGTGAGTTTCAAGTCATTGTTAGGATGTTGTTACCTGATCAAAAACATATCTGGAGTTGTGTTCTGTTTCATTCACACATGTTTGAGTAACACTTTATTATTGGGGATTATGTCTCCCCAGCTCAAAATGCTCCGTTTCACCTTGTGATGTCATGAAGTGGTAGTTTTCCAGTTACGATCTACCTTTTAGCTTTAATTCAGAAGAAATTGAGAATTCTAGGTCTGAAATTAGCCAAATCATTCTAATAAAGGTGTATGGAGTTTAAAAACATAGTGGAGCATTTCCTGTATTACCACATGATGACATCACAAGGTGGAACAGAATGTTTTCAGTTTAAGAAGAACTCCTAAATCTGCAGGGTGTGTGTGTAAAACATGTGTGAATGAAACAAATCACAACTCCAGGTATGTTTGTGACGAGGAAACAAGACTACAACATAGATCAGAAAATAGTGTAATATGAGCCCTTTAAAGATGTACTACGCAACTTTTGTACCTGCTCTCAATGGAGATGTTATAGCTTTTCTTCCTCGTTATGACATTAAACTTATCTATCTCCATGGAGCGCTTGCCACCAGGTTAACTCACTAGTCAGATCTGTAGAGAGACAAGCCAATAAACACCAAATATGTGTATTTATTGCCATACTGCGGAACATTCCAGGCAAAGCAATAATATCTCCATGGAGACACAGGTGGCCTCTATCGGAAAAGAGAATAAAAGATAAGCTATATTTGTCCAAAGTCACTGCGAGTCACTTGTGTGTGTTAACCAGACGGACCACATGGAAATAATACGCTCCATGGTGCTAAGCTAATGTAGCCACAACTGCTACATGTGAGCGTCTGTCCTTCGCTCCAACACGAGGAGGTGGTGACGTGAATTTATACACCGCTACAAATGAAACTACATTTTCTACATGTGAAAAAAACAAACAAAAAATCACCCCAACAATCGATTAATTTTGACATATTTTTATAGCTCGCAGATGCTAATTAGCTCGCCGTCCAAAACTCAGACCCAACATGGCTGCTGTTTGTATCTGCTCATAAACTTCCCTAAACAACACTTTGCAGTATTTACGCTTTTCTGACGACCGCGCGCACGACTATGCACCAGCAGGTTGGAGTTGGATTTTTTTTTTTCGTTTCCCTCTGCTAATCTAAACCAGTTGCTGTTTTGTCTGTCAGCGAGGCCGTACATTTCCCAGGCCGGGGCAGGAAACAGTGGGTCAGGGCGACCAAAGGCAGTAGCACTATCCTGTGTCGCCGTGGTCACCGGGGAGGAAGGGGAGGGGGGTAGGGTGGGGAGAGTGAGTGTCGTCCAGTGTTAATGGAGCGAACCTGCGGCATTGACCGGTCGAGTTGGAATGTTCTCTGGTAAAAGTAAAGTGAGACGATCGGAGCGAACGCCGGATCAAAAGGACATCTATGGTTAGGTCTGGAGGAGGAGGAGGAGGAGGAGGAGGAAGAGGGGGGTAATCAGAGGGTCTATGCACCTCTCTCTCCAGGGACTCACGCGGAAAACATCCAGACTCAACTCGGCTGTGTGCATCATCCAAACATTTCAAGCAAAGTTTCATAGGATTTAACTATTTAAAACCTGAGGTGCAAACTCAACAACCTCTTTTGGGGAATTTTCTTTAAGCATATATATATATTTTCATCACATTTTGTATTTTTTTATGATACATTTTTAGTTTAGAAGCCATGGCAGATGCAAGTGTCAAATGTGGTTGATCTGAGAATTTGATCATTTTGATTAAGTTAATAATTTTACTTCCTGGCTGGACATAGGCAACAGATGTGATTAGAGATAATGGTTGGCCGATATATAGAGCCGATATTTGGACTTTTTAGCGTATTGTTTATCGGACATCTTCAGCAAAGGCTGATATTTTGTTTTGTTTGATTTGTTGCCTAGAACACAAACACAAAGCTTTATTTTACCACTTTACTACAAAGAGAGTATTGTACTACATGTGATGCACCGCTCTCTTTTGTTTGTGGTAAACAAAGGGCTCTGGGTCAGTTTAAATAACATAATATCGCCAAAGTGTCTCGGCCGTCAGTTGCTCTGTATTCTAAACAATATGTATCAGCCTCGGCCATGAAAAAACACTATTATTGATCGATATCTAGAGGGGCGGACATACAGAGGGGTCATTTTATAACAGTTACCAAGCAACAATAGTGCTGTTAACAAGGGCCAAAGCTCGTTATGATTTGACTAATATAAATATATGATAACAGATTAATTTTCTGACTGTCAGAAGGAGCATATTCACCTGTCAGATACTTGTTGATGTTCTTTCTGTAATTTTCTATTTGTTTTCTCCAGCTTTTCTTCACAGACTGCCACTCGACTGATGTAAAACTATCACAAATATTTACCAGGTATTGTCCAACCAAACAGAGGAATAATTATAAACATATAAAAACCTGTCAGGAGCACTTTAGTCTAATTGTCAGAAAAGGGAATTGATCTCACAGCAGTGAAACTGGCAAACCACTGGGCCACAGTGAAACACAGTAATATATTGCTCTGTGTCTATATCACACACTTTAAAGAGGGCTGTAGATGTGTGTGTCTGAATAACTCCTGTGCTCAGTGTACCTTGATGCTGTCGTCCACCTGCATGTGGCCCTGCAGTTTGCCGTTGATGCTGAACACACAGAAGTGTCCTCTGTCGTAGTAGATCACACAGTGTCCCTCAGAGGAGGACTGCACCAGCCGGGGACGCACACACGCCTCAGGGGCATCCAGGGTCCTCAGCAAGTCCCCATTCATGGAGTGGATCAAACAGGGGCCCTCTGCACACAGACAACACAGGTTAGATTTTACGAGGACTTTACAATAGTTTAAGACATCTGAACATACTTTTTTTTTTTACTTTAATTGTCATTGAGAAATTCTTAAATCTGAAAATTTGAAGCCAAACTCGTGTGAGTATTTAAGGAATCAAACATTACACACAGCTAAATGTGTAAATTCAAATAAATAAACACAATGACTTAATTCTCAGCAACATTTAGTTAATTTGGGAAACGTTCCATTTCATTGAGTGTTAATTTTATTGGCACTAGACAAAATGAGCAAAATGAATCTATGTGATACTGGACCTTTACAGCCGCTGATGACCAGCCCGAGCTCGGCACAGACACTGGCACAGGTGACCTCACAGTCGTGTCCGGTCAGGATGGCCCGGGGCATGGTGAACTCTGCTAAAGAAACACAGACACAATATCACTCACATGTGCAGTACCAGCTGTGGACACTAGAGGGAAGGAGACACCACAGAATATATTTACTGTAGTGAACAAGCACAACATGGAATATATGAGGACTGATGACTGTTGTCTACTTTAAAACACAACCTTATATTTATTTTACAAAATGTCCAAGTCAGATTTGTCTCATTTTATTTTAGTAAACTGTCTGTTGATTTAATGCAAGATATGTGGAGAAAAGTTGCGCCAGTTAATTTTGATCTTTGCCTAACACATAACTTGATTCAGTGATACATAACAAGAAGTAATAATCAGTTGTTAATCCTGTTTTGTGTAATCTGACAAATGAATCAATGAGATTCATGGGAAAATGAACAGCGTGTCCAGCAGAACGGATCAGCTGACCCTTCTTACCCTGGACATGGACTATTCCAGCTCCTCCCGTCGAACAGGAGGCTACGGATCATTTGGACCAGAACCTGTCACCTCAAGAACAGTTCCTTCTCCTCTGCTGTTGGCCTGAATATTTTTTATAACACCTGTCACTCCATAACTCCAGGAGTCTATACTTTTTACAATTTGTGGTTTGGTTGTCTTTCTGCTAATTGGGCAGAACAATGTTTAAAACTATTGCAATATTTTTTGGTTCAGGATCCTATATTAAGGAAATTGGACTCTTGTGAGCTTTGAGCCATGTTAGAACATTGTTACCTCACCAGAAACCTTCCTGGTGTTTTGTTTCATTCTCACATGTTTGAGTAATCCTTTATTATTAGTCAGTTCGCATCCCCAAAGCTCAAAATGCTCTGTTCCACCTTGTGATGTCATGAAGTGGTAGTTTTCAAGTTAACAGCTCCTTTTATCTTTAGTTCAGTAGCGATTGGCAATTCAAGCTCTGAAATGATCCAAATGATTCTAGTGAAGGTGTTTGAAGTTTAAAAACATAGTGGAGCACTTCCTGTATTACCACATGATGACATCACAAGGTGGAACAGAGTGTTTTGAGCTTTGAAGCTGTAAACAGACTAATAATAAAGTGTTACTCAAACATGTGTGCCTGAAACAAAACACAACTCCAGGAATGTTTTTGAGGAGGGAACAACATTCTAACCTGGTTTAAACCTCACAAGAGTCAGTTTTTCTGTAAAATAGGACCTGTAACTACACAGCGCTCGTGTTGTAAAGAGCTTTTATCTTGACTCGAGTAAAATAAAATGAGATACGGGCCCTTTAAGTCTAAGTAAACAAACCATTGTAATCCCCTATAGAGACCCACAGCAGCCTCCTCCATTCTGTCATCCACCCACAGATAGATCTACAGTGCTCCCATAATGCACTCCTGTTTTATTGAATTCCATAACCTAATACAGGGCCTCTAATGAGAGCGCAAACTGAAGCCACCGCTACTGTAAAAGACATTATTAGATTTAACCCAAAAAAGACTGTACCCGTGACCCCTGTGCCCTGTGGGAGCCCTGCTGTAAAAATGACAAGACAGCAGCCATATTAAAGACTTTATGATCGCCCATGTCCATAAATGTAGAGCGGGCTAATGTGTTCCAGCACAGGCCAGAGGAGAATGGACTTATTTCAACAGGCAAAAACGGATTACTTATAATTGAGTTTTTGGGTATATATGGTGTATTACATGGATGAAATATGATAACGCAATGATTACTGCGCTGTATATGGCTGGAATGTTGATGTTTGGTAGAATTATTTCATGTGGGGCTGGTGTTGAATGTTTTTGAATGTTTTTAATTATAATCAAATTAGTTACAAATTTGTAACCGGCCTATAAAATCTGAAATCTGCAATAAGCACATCTGAATACTGTATTTGAGTGAGTGACAAAATACTCATACTTGTACGTAACTGAATTTATGTTAGTACTGTATATATCTGGGTTTTATATAGGGTAGATATATGTAGGAAAATGTGTGTATGTTTACATGTCTTATAGCTCAAAGACAATCAATATTTGACCCATTGCACTGATATTCACAGGTCAAATGCAGACTCCTGTTTACACTGACTTGTTTACTTTTCAATAAACTTAAAAAAGACTACATTTTATCACCTAAATATATCTTAGCCTGCAACAATCATTCTAAAACACTGCGGTTCTACGTTTAAACCAGGTCTAAAAGTGCACTACACTATTGCTATACTAGTTCTAAACACTAAATAACCAAAATCAAGATAAAAATTATCACTGAACTGACTCTAAATTGAGTGAATATCTGAACTGCAGACAAACCCGTGTACCGCAGTTTGAGAATCATTCAAAAAGTAAAAAGTAAGTACGTTTTTATCTGGAATATTGCTCTAGCCCCTGACATCTCTCCCATGTAAGTGGCTTAACCTGCCCCCACCCCTGGCTCAGCCGCACATGTACAGCTCTGATTTAGCGGGCCGACACCACGGTGTTACTAAAGGCTGCGGTTTGACCCTCCCGCGCCTGGATCACAGCTCTGTGTTGGACCTGAGCCCGGCCGGATCAATAAAGCTGATATATTGGTGTATCGGTTAACCTTTAGGGCCTTTCCACAGGGCCATTTGGTTTGCATTAGGACACATCTGACTGTGATCCAATACCTGCACAGGACTCAGCACTAAGCGGCTATAGGCGAGCGCACATTCACACAGGGAGTTAACGTGGGGGCTGTCACGATGGGAAAAGAAGAGTTTAGATTTGAAGAAGTACAACAGGGCAAAGTGTATAGTATTTTAGTAACGAGTAAAGCAATATATCTATCCCAGTAGATCCTATGATACGATACTATTTCTTTCTGCTCGTACATACAGCTAAATAATGGTGGCTATTGTCTAAGCAGTTAAAGATGCTAAAGTTGCTACATATTACATTGTTGTCTCCTGTGGTTCACAAAGCACTCATTACCATAGTATAAACAGTGATTTTTCTTAATCTTTTGACTTCTCTTGTTATTTTCAAAGCAGTAGGACAAAGTAAATGGGTGATATACATGGATACAGCTCTCTTGTTGTTGTGTACTTAAGTTCAAAAACAAGAGAGCTGTATTAAAACTGGCATAATTATATTTTAACTGGGCACAATTATATTAATGCTTCTGTCCTGTATTACAAGGGCTTGTCCTGGACTAGACCAGATGATTGTGAGATAGTTTTGATTTAGAAATGTATTTTTTCCATTCCAATTTTTGTTCTTTTATTAAACAAAATTGGTTCTTGTGAGCTTTAAGCCATGTTACAATGTTGTTTCCTCCTCAAAAACAGACCTGGAGTTGCGTTTTGTTTCATTCACACATGTTTGAGTAACTCTTTATTATTGGCCTGTCTACATCTCCAAAGCTCAAAATACTCTGTTCCACCTTGTGATGTCATGAAGTGGTAGTTTTCAAGCTTACAAATCCTTTAACCTTTAGTTCAGCATATTGACAACTCCAAAGCTAGAATCATCTCTTATGTTGTAAGATTAATACATTTGTACATGGTCCCTGATAAATAAATAAATAAAGAAAGAAAAGAAAGACAAATAAATAAATCAATAAAGAAAGAAATTTTAAAAAGAAAGACAAATAAATAAATAAATAAAGAAAGAAAGAATCACCCAAACGATTCTGTGAAAAAACACAATGGGGCACTTCCTGTATTACCTCATGACATCACCAGGTGGAACAGAGTGTTTACAGTCTGAGAGAAGAACAAAAATGTCCTTAAATTTGCAGGATTTGTGTGTTAAACAAAACACAACTCCATGTATGTTTGTGATGAAGAAACAGCATTATAACATGGATCTGAAATTAGAGCAGGTCCTTCAGTCAAAATTAACCAAATAAATCTTGCTAGCTGCTGGTGATAACTTTTCTATCAGGTGATTCTTTTGTTGGTCAGTATTCCCAAGTGTCTCCAGCAGATGGCAGTGCTACCTTTCGTTCCTCCCTCCTCTCTGTACACGCTGCCCCTGTCCTCTGCTTGGACATGTGTGTTCTGTGCGTATGAGGCGTTCGAGTGTCTCTCCAGAGCTCGGGATGTTCACACAGCATTATGCATGAGAAGAATGTGCGCGCCGCTCGTACGCTCACAGCTGTTGTTAGTCAGTCCCTGTGGCTCTTGGAAGGCGAAGAAAGAAAAACTAACCACTGTCTATGTATACGTCTATGAGCTTATAGAGCTATGTGTGCGCTGGCATTTATCACATCGTGGGGACTAGATTCTGTGTACACACTCTGGACGGAACAATTTGGCTAAAATGTATAATTGTGATTTTTCTGACAAGCACTGCGATTTATGTTTTAATAATAGGATTCTGTTCAAAGTCACGTTGTAAATACGTCCAGGAGAATTGACAGAGAGACTGAGCTATGAACACAAACTAATGTGAAAAACGCATTTCAGTACGTGTTTGTACAGAGCTGAACTGCAAGGTTAGCAGTTTTTATATAGAAAAAGACAGGATATTTTCTTGTTTGTGGAGGAAATAATGGTGCTACAAAAATTACAGCTTGAGATTTCCTAATTGTGTTGATTCAAATTGCGATTTCGATGAGATTAGGATTAATTTTGCAAGTAGTAACTATGGTTAAAGTGTCAAGTAGGGCTACCATTTTTTAATTAACATAATTTCTTCCATTAACAACAAAATATCCTGTCTTATTCTTAAAATGTAAAAACTTTTAACTCTGTGCAGCAACAAACACGTTCAGAAATGTGATTCTTGTGTTTAGACTGTTAGCAGGTTAGCTCATATTTCAGTCTTTTGGTCATTTCTTCTGGACGTGTTTGAACAGAGTACTATTATTAAAGTATAAACTGCAAATCTAATCGTGTTGCTTGTCAAAAAAATATAAATAAATAAAAATCACTATTAGACATTTTACCCAAATCGTTCAGTTGTCTCCAAGAAATTAAAGTCAAGGCAATGTCCCTAAGAAGCAAGAAAACCCAGCGTGTGTGTGTATGTGTGTCTGTATGTGTCTGTGTGTGCGTGTGTGCGTGTGTGTGTATGTGGTCTGAAGCAATGGAGCATCACATTGTGGTAGGTGCAGACCGCTCGTTTGGTCCCCAACATGTCAGCCGCTCACAGGGTTAGGAGAGGCGTGTTGGGTACAAACATACACTTTTTGTCCTGTCGTCATAAATCCGTCAAAGAAGAGGTTTTGGAAAAAGTAAATGTGAAAAGTGAAAGGGAGTGTGGTGTTATTTGTGGGTTGTGTAACTTGAACTCTAATGTATGTGTGAGTGTTTTGTACACTGTCAGCACAAACATCATTTTGACTTTTACACAATAAAATTATGCAAATATAGAAAAACGTTTCTTTCTGCAGATTTAGTTCCACAGTTGGATTATTTTGTTAAAACTGTTTTTGAATATTGAAATAAAGATATAATTATAATATGTTTTATTAACTGTGTGATGTGGAGAGATTTTTGGCAAAAAAAAAAAAAAGTTTAGAGTCAAAGGGTCTGTACAAAATATGGCAATACTGGCACTAAACTTTTCCAGATTTATACCATTTTGTTTGTTTGTTTTTTACAGCGCATAAAACCAAAATGTTGTTGTCAAGATCGCTTCCATTAGCTCCACATTAAAGGGCTCATATTACCCTATTTTAACACACAAACCCTGCATATTTAAGCTGAGTTCAAACTGTAAATGCTCTGCTCCACCTTGTGATGTCATGTGGTGATACAAGTGCTCCACTGTGTTTTTAAACTCCACACAGCTTCACTAGACACATAAGGATCATTTCAGTCCTGGAATTGTCAATCACGAGGTGGAATGGAGCATTTTGAGCTTTGGAGATGTCCACAGACTAATAATAAACAGTTACTCAAACATGTGTGAATGAAACAAAACACAACTCCGGGTGTGTTTTTGATGAGGAAACAACATTCCAACACAACTAAAAGCTCACATAAGTGAATTTAACTCAATATAGGACATTTAACTCTAGTTTATTTTTTGTATTTCCAATTTAAAATATATAAATAACGGTATCTACTATTTGTTTTAACTCAACTTACTACGTCAAAATTATACAAATCATAATTAGATGTTTATTGAATAATACTGTATTTTTACTCATGTTACTAGAAAGACGAAAACACATTTGAAAAATACTGTAATACTGTGATATTTTGTGTTTAGTTCAGAGTTGACACCTTTTGTTGTTCTTCTGTTTATGTGTTGTTAATGTAACTGCTCTCGTTTTGTCGTAGATTACGGCCTACAGTAACCCTTGTGCTCAGAAAATAAACAACCAGAAGAAACTTAGCGTGTTTCCATATACCAGAACACTACAATACTCATTCCATTATAAATAAAACGATTTTAAAATATTATAATCCTCTGCTAATGAAGTGAACATTCAAACACCTTAACACCACGCACCTAAAATGGCCGAAAAACCTACTCTCCAGTTGAAACCGCACTGTATCTTATTAACACAATTACAATTTGTCGTAAATTTGAAGCCATTTGTAGTGGCTCACTTAGCAGCGTGTAGGCCGGTGTTAGCTGAGTGAATTAGCACGTGGAGGCTAGGGCTGAGAAACACACTTTGATCAGAGGTAATGCCATATGTTCTGTAACGCAGGAGGGAAAGGGAGAAAGAGAGAGAGATGGAGAGAGGAAGAGAGAGAGGAAGAGAGAGAGAAGGAGAAAGACAGAGGGCGACTGAGCATTTTTCACTTTTATCGAGTGCTGTGACCCCTGATCCCAGACCCCGCTGTGAAACTTTAATGTCTCCAAGTGGTCCTCACTCTCACTGCTGTTACACACACATTACACACACACATAGTAAATATAGTCTACATATGTGTTAGGGTGTCAAAAGTATCAAAAACAGATTCTAATAGATAATAAAACTACTATCAAAACTAAATCATCGATACTAAAGAAGTCACATTCACAGGACAGAAGTGATCCTTTAGAATGATCTTGAGCTGTATCAGTACCTGTATAAGTCACGTAGAGTAGAACATGCTAGCTATCACTTTATAGAGAGAGGTTTTAAATCATATTGTTATAAAAATAAGATGCAGCTAGAATGGAAAGCTTATTAAGACTAAGTATACAATTTTCCCAATGTAAACAATTAACAAAAAGAGTAAATTACTATAGCAAATGGAAATGATTTGATATGTTTTACAGCCCAATAAGACATGTAAACTTGTGGTTGTAGTTGTACCTGTATGTCAGAGTAAGGTAGAACAATATATCAAGTGTTTTTGTTCAGGATCGACTTCCACAGTGACATTTGCTCGGGTTCCAGATGTACATTTTTCATAAATTTTTTAAATGCACTTTTTGAAGAATTCAGATATTCAAAGACATCGCAGAGGCTAACTACCATCCATATCCTGGCTGTTTTAAGTCCATGAAGCATCTCTAAAACAAACAGAATAGAACAGTGATACACGGGAACCTTTTCAGTCTTGAGCTGCATTTTGTAAAATATGGCAATATGAAAGGATGTTTTTTTTTTGTATTTTGGTTTTGTTTATTGCACTGAAAAACATTCTATTTCCTCAAATCATACAGATGACATGCAACTGCCAAAGGATTACATACTGTAGCTTTAAATGACCTTGATGCGATTAAATGGCGTCAAGATATTCCAAAAGAATATAGTTGTCAGAAGTGCTGAGTTTCAGATGACAGGGTTAAATTAAATTACTATGCTGATTTTGGGTGTCATACTAATGAACTTTCTCAACAATTTTGGGGTAAATAATAAACATATTAATCAATCTGAGCTTTATTTTAACAGGTGAGCGGCTTTGTGCTGTTAAACTAGTCTCTCTCAAATAATATTAATCACAATCCAGCTAGCATTAGCCAACAGTTTTTCTTTTTTATTCTTTTTAAGTTGCTCTCACACCTAAATGGGACCGTGAATGCATTTTGTATTTTTTCTTGAGTTTTCAAACCATCTTTAAAGGGTTTTTTTTGGCAGAGTTTGTTAATGTATACCCTGTGTCACCATGGTAACTGCAACAACACTCCACCATAGACATAAAGGCAGTCTCAATGTGCGCATGTGAGTGGACCTACGTGCTGAGCTCTCCCCGATACTGCAGGCCTTGCCGTTCCAGTACCACAAGAGCAGGGTGGCGTCTCGGGACCCTGACAGCATGTAGCAGTCCCCCCCGATGTAGGACTCAGAGCGGGCCAGACACGTCACCACATCCCAGTGCCCAAACACGATCTGGGTCAGCTTGCCTGCAGAAACACACACGGTGGCACATTAGAGATGGTAATTACTAGAGATATCTTATAAGTACAAACACAGTAACATTTCCTGTTACTGCAACACAGGAAATGCTAAAGGTGTACTCAAGAACAAACTTTATATTAACCCTGGAAAATCCACAGAGTCAAATTTGTCCACAGTTAATTGCTGCTACCCAAAATGAAAAGACAAATAAAAATATGTCAAATTTTACTTCAAAAGCCCAGAGTGCCACTTCTGGTCCGTGCATAGACACACATAGTATATAAATATTGAGCTAAAATAAGCCAGAGTGATAGTGACAAGATGGCTGACCACATGCTGTTTTGTTGAGCTGGAAAACTACCCAAACAAAATCGTCTTCACAGCAAACCAGCGGTTAGTAAAATTATGTTGTTGTTGGGTTTTTGTTTTTTCTTTTTAGTAATAGCTTGCAGAATGTCTAGAAATGCATCTTATATTCTTTTTGGATAAATTATGATCCTAAATTAGGGAATAAAGGAATTGAAAAAGTGGATATTTCAGTGTTCAGTGAACTTATAGCAGTAATTTAATGCATTGTTCATCATTTTTCAAAGAATAAAAAGGTTCTCCAGGGTTAAAATACCACATACAGAACATCAAACATTGAAAAGAGTCAAAGTATTATGCATTATCACTATTTTACCAGTAGGTGTCAGATGTGAAACCAGTTCCCCTGTAGATTCATTTTACAAAACCACATTAATTAAACTACTTAAAGCTGTTGAGCTCAGACCAAACACATCAGCCAATACAGTGTGTGTGTGTGTCAGTATAGAAAAGAGCAAATACAACAGTGTCATTGGGACAACAGGCACTTGTACAGTACTCAGTAACTTATATATTTTAAAATGCAATGAATTATAAGTACATGGCTAGAACTATACTCAAGTAAAAAAAAAAAAAAAATCTACTCAAAAAGTGCAATTACCTCCAAAATGTACTCAGTTACTGCAACATGAGTATTTGTACTTTCCACCAGTGAGCAGTAGTTTATAATTGGTAGAGGAAGTATTAGCATTCTTAGCGTTGCTGCTCACAACAGTTATAGTTAGCATTGCCCATATTGCCTTGTCTTACTGCTGTCCTGTCTTAGCCATTCATATCAATCCCAGTATAAATATTTGCTCTGGCTCTGTGTCTTAGCATGCGTACGTGTGTCCTCGCCCGCCTCTGTATACATAAAGAAGCTAATTGCTGTCAGATCTCCAGAACTCTCTCTCTCTCCGTCTGTCACTCTCTTTCTCTGTCTCTCTCTGTGTGTACTGTCAGTGTGGTGCAGTGAATGTGGGGTGACCTCTGCAGCCAAAGAATGGCCCATGACATTTGTGTCAAACCCACTGTCCATAACATAATGAAGCCATATTAGTCCCGGGACGTCAGAATCGTGATTGCAGATGAGGGGAGGAGGAAGAGGGTGAGGAGGGGGGGGGGGGGGAAGGGGGTCGGAGGGCGGGATACGCACAGCAAGAGAGACATCAAACGCATAAAGTGTTTGACATCTTTATAAATACAGAGGAGAAATAATGATGGCTGCGGCAATAATGGCTACCATACAACACGTATTAAACTCACATTTTGTTCTAAACCGGGAAGTTAATGGGCGTGTGCGAGAGAGCAGGAAGTATGAGACGTGTGGGATTACAAGCTTTATCAATAAACCACACGAGTTTGAATTGAATGAATAAATAAACTGTAGTAAAAACACATGTGCATACAGTACAGATACAAAGGATTATGGGTACTATAGAGACGCTTTAAAAATATATAAACAGTATATCATTTATTTGTTTCATATTGTTGCATTGCATTGTCATCTGCCATGTTTTAAAGTTTATGTTCCATATCCGGGTTGATCCTGAGCATTTCAACACCGCACACGTGCACTAGCATACACATTTGTTTTTTCCAGCTGATGTGACCGCACGCTTCACTTAAAGACTTTCACTTTCAAATCAGAGTTTACGTCAATTGTAGCCCACGTAAAACGCAGATGTTTGGTGTCGTGAGCCTCGGGGCGCTCGGACAAGCCATGATTGATTATTTTTCTCGAAGATGAAGTTTGATCAGAGTGATACAGGCTGAAACTTTACATCAGGATTTGCATGTTAGTTGCTATCAGCTGTTACACACACAAGGACACCTGAAATGATCCCACACTGACCACTAGTTATTGATGCAACTCCTACCTTTCGTTTTACTTCTACGATTAACTGACCACAGCCATAAATATTCGTGGTAACTAAAAAAACGTCTGACAACTCAATAAGTATGCATGTTTACAAGGTATTTTTCAGCAATAAAACATGTTTAACTGAATAAATGCAAGATAAGTCAAGATTAATGCCGTATTGCGGAATATTCTAGGTGAAGCAATAACATTTTCATAGATATAAACAGATAGCGAACCTCCATTAGAAAAGTTACACAGTGCATCTTTAATGATCAGAGTCTATTTTGGCATTAAACTGAGTATAACGTTATTACTGATTAGTAAATTTGTTTTTTTTATTTTCAAGTTTGGGCATACCCTTACTCATAAACCTCCCCTGTCTAAAGATAATAATAATAATAATAATAATAATAATAATAATAATAATAATAATAATAATAATAATAATAATAATAATAATAATAATAAATAAATAAATAAATAAATAATGATAACAATAGTAATAAATTCATAAATAAATAGCTTAATAAATAATAAAATAATAATAGTAATACTATTAACAGCAATAATAATAATAATAATAATAATAATAATAATAATAATAATAATAATACATAGATAAATAAATGAAAATAGTAGAATAAAAAATATTTTCCAATTCCATTTCCCTTATAATACCTGCATTTACTGACTCCGCCCCATAGATGCCCATAGACGCGTGTGCAGATTCCCATTACGGGGCGCTGTGTTGCGTTCACGTGTAGCAATCAGGTTGTGTAATTGATAAAATCCCCTGTTCTTTAACCTGGGGGCCTGTGTGAGCGCGTGTGGCAGCTGTTGAGCCGGTGCGATTAAAGTGTGCTCGCGCTGAGGTGGCAGCCGTACAATAGAGCCATCTCCTCGAACCCTCCCTCCCCCCTGCCTCCCCCCCTCAGCAGGGACACAGGGGCGGAAGGAGAGAAAATTGAATCGGAGAGCGGTTGTATGGGACTCTGAAACACACGTGATTAGGCAGACAGACTCATTCGGGACCCCCTGACCCCCCACTGTCTCCCGGTGAATGCACAAACAGCACAATGTATTCTTACCACTGGAGCAGAGCGGATAGGGTAAGGGCACAGTGTTTACAACATGAGGAAGTAAAAAAAAATGTGTCATGATAGAGAAATAAAAATACTATCAAGGACTTCTGAAGTATATTAAGTTGTAAGATCCAAGGCGTAAAATGAATTGTTTTGTTGCAGCATGGGAAAAACACATGGAAACTGCATAGAGACAATGATTGCTCAGTAGTGTCTTGATTTCAACACTAATGAACTGACTAAAATGTGATGTTCATTAACTTAGAGTCCTATAATTTATATTCATTTATATTATGTGGCCTTATATGTCCAGGTAGGATCATATACTCAGGAAAGCTTCATGTCTTCCCTGTGAATGTGACTTTTTTTTTTTAGCACTGGTGAATGGCTCAAATGAGTATCTAGTTTCAGTATTGATTTGTATGTGATTTTTGACACTTTTGACAACCCTAGTTCAGTGCGGTCAACATAATGAAATTGCAATTTACACTAAACTATTAACATTTTTTAAACTTTGGAAATATATCAGTAAAAGATTCCATTGGATCAGTGTATTTATATTAGTAGGATTTCTATAATTGCACAATACTGATCCAGCACAGTGAGGTTTGGGCGCTGTTAATTCTCTAAACATTTTATTATGTCATTGAGTTGAGCATTTACGTTTAAGGCATTGTAACACATATTCATTAAAAAACTCCATGTTTAGAAACCATTTATTACTTCTTAAATACTTCTGAATAATATGTGATTATTCATTATTTCTGTGAATATTGAATACTTAGTTAGTACATGTCGTGTATTGCAATTTAAGAAGAAGCTGTACTGCAGTTTTTACAGCTTTAGAATTGAAATAGTGAATGTGAAATTGTAAATGATATACTTTTTTAATCAAATTTACTACACTGTATAAAATATATCATGATTTTTTCGTTATTTTGCAAAGTATGATGGGAAAGAATGTACCACTGATTTTTTTTGCATCTGACAATTAAAGCTTAGACATATGTATTTGTTTTTCTGGTGAGCCAAATTCTACAAAAAGCGGTTATATAAGCAAAACAAGACAAGGCAAATGTGCAAGCTACACTTTAAAGTAATACTGTTACATTATAAATATACTCTAGTGTGGTGTTTCACAAAACCACTTCCAAATGTGGCCTGTGGGTTAGCCGCAGACCCAGCAGCTAGTTTAATTATTTTAAAGTGAGGACTTGAATATCCCTGTATTTAGCTTTAAAAATAAATATGACTTCAGAGCTGAAATGACCTGTAGAGACGTACATAGTGAGTGGGCATTAGGGCACGTATATGACCGGTGATTATAAGCTGTATGATTTGATTTACATAAAGCAGACTATACTGTAAAGATTAAAGGGATAGAATTAGAACAGGAAATTTGTCTCTTCTGTGTTATGGCAAAATAATAATCATCATCATCATGTATATTTTTGGGAAATTTAAAACGGCAAAGGTTATATTAAAGGTTATATACAAGGCTGTAAATTAAAACACAGAACTAGTTGTTTTCCTTAGTACTTTCTCATGGGAACAAAAGTATTAGTAACAAAATAGGCAGGTTTACTGGTTTGTAGTGGATTTAAAATGTGATAAGAGTGACATCTGAATTCATTATTAAACATATGACAGGCATTTACACAGTTTCAAGCAGCACTGCCTAACTTTCAAGAGGTATCACATAGGGTAGGCATGCCCAAACTGTGGCCTGGGGGCCAAATGCGGCCCTCAGACCAATTTTTCTTGGTCCTCAAGCTTCCAGGAGAATTGGGCCATATTACCGTACATTTCTGTAAATCTACTTTAACAAGCCCATATCAAATATTTAATGTGTCCCTTTGAGGATGTAAGCATGAATAAAGTTCTAGTGGTTCAGTCTAACTTGGCATAATAATGCAGATTTGAAGTATTCACTGTATTGTGACCAGTCTATGGCCCTCAATCGGTCCTCAGCTTTGTCTGTTTTTATATGTGGCCCTATATGAGAAATGTTTGGACACCCCTGACACAGGCATAAGGTTTGAGCCATAGAATCATTTCATGTGACGAATTAAAGATGCAAACTGACAACTTCAGTGTTTCATTCTGCTGTTTATTTATTACAACTTGTGTTTTTTTTAACAGTTTTGCAGATTTTGAATCAATCGTTTTTTAGGTTTAAATCTGCTCTTGGGTTAGTATTTCAGTGGCATAAATGAGTTTCAGTATTATAGTTTATTATCTACATTTACTTCAGCGATATATAGAACTTCAAAATGTGTCACCTTCCATGGAACAAAAAGTTAAAACCATATTTGGGAACTTTCTCAGGTTTAGAGAAACAGAAATGTTCCCTGTTTTAAATTGAATATTTTAATATATTCTGCTGAACAAGCTCACTCTGTCCATCAGTCTGTGTATCTAGAAATGCCATAGATGTTTTGTGTGTGTAAATGGATCAGAAGTCAGTGTTACAGGAGAAAAACTCAAACATAACTATCCTACAGGCATCCTGTGTACCCTGTGACGGTGAGGGTGGTGTGGTACCTGTGTCGGTGGAGTAGACTCTGAAGCTCTTGTCCCAGAAGCCACAGAGGATGATGAAACGGTTATCTGCGGTGATGACGAAGCACTGGGAGCTGATCTGGATGCTCTGGTCCAGTAGGTCTGAGATCTGGCGCCGGTGAATGCCCACGTTACTGGCTGTGAAACATACACAAGATTTTCAACATAAGTTCAGTCATAGATGCTCAGATTTAAAGATGGTGGTGGTGGATTGCATCTAAAAATCCATGTCAGACCTTATCATTTGTGAGAGTAACTTTGAGGGGATATTGTGATAAAAGTTTTAGGTTTGCAATATGTGAAGTTGGGGTTTTGTCAAGGAGTGGCAATCTATGATTTTTTTAAATGTATTTATTATTTTTGTTTCATTTTTATTGCAATATTAGAGAGAATACAAACAATAAAAGACATGAGACATTTTGACTTGAGGGAATAGGGAGTGTGTACATTTGTGTTCTTATATGGGAGTGTGAGTGTGTCTGTGTGTATGTGTGTGTATGTGTGTTTGTGTGTGAGAGAGAGAGACAGAGTGTGTGTGCGAAATAAAAGAAAAAAAATTTAAAAAAGAGAAAAAGTGGGAAAAAAAATTTACGAGTGTGCTTCAAATTTTTTCCTTTTATTTCCTTATCTTTTTTTTCTGAATGCCCTTCAAATTATTTGAGTGAAGATGTATGGAGTTTAAAAACACAGTGGAGAAATTCCTGTATCACCACATGACATCATGAGAAAACGACTCCACCTAAATACGCAGGGTTTGTGTGTTAAACATGTGTGAATGAAACAAAAACAACTCCAGGTATGTTTTAATGAGAAAACAACATTATAACATCAAAAAACAGCGTAATACGGGCCCCTCAACATGCAGCGTAAGTGCGATTTCATCTGAGCTTAAGAAAATATCTCTGCTTTGTGTAAGTGCCGTCGTTTTTCTTGTTTGTTGGTGTTAGAAGTCCCATATATCTGCCCAGAGTAATCCTTCAGCCTCCCCTGAGACCCAGCTGGCCTCCGCACTCATCCCTGGTTTAGCTGTGTTTAGCTAGGCCTACGTGTGGAATGCAAACAGCAGAAATATATTAGTGACAAGGGCTACGAATCCCACGATTACTCCCAAAACATGTTCACACACTGCGTCGAAGATTTAAAATCCATTATACAAGCTGATGTCACGTCAGGAGAGGTTTAAGGTAAGAAAGAGTATGCTATGAGATTACACATTGGATATTTACTTACAGCTCTATGCCAGCAATATATTCGCAAGTTGTTCATAAAGACCTACAATGAGTCTTTCCGCATACTTTGCCCTGCATTGTTGTGACTCTACAGTTGATTTGTGCCCATTTTAGGGCCTTTTGAGCTCTCAGGACAAGAACAGCCTATAGCCAACACCGCTTCTGGGTGCATTTGAGGATTTTTAGGCTAAATAAGGCCGAGCATAGCTTTTTTCATTTGAACAAACAGCTGTTGGTATATTTTTAGACATCATTATTACTAACGCAATTATTTTTGTGGAGAAGTAATGAGTAACTATAACAAATTATGTTTTGAAGGAAATGGCCCAACACTGCGTACGTACTAAGTCATTTGCGTTACTTTTAGTTTGTTTGCTCACACGAAAAATAACACATATTTAGATGATACGATGGATAGGAAAAGAACAATAAAAGAACAAGATATCCTGTGTAGCTAGTGTTAAATGCCAGGAAGAAGAGGTGGGTTTTCAGTCTAGCCTTAAACTGCGTTAAAGAGAGGATCTGACAGGCAGGGGGCGCTGTTCCGTAGTCCGGACCCTGCCATGGAAGAGGCTCTGTTACCTCTGGTCTTGAGACTGGGTTTGGGCACAGCCAGCAAATTGTAATATTGATCCAATAACAGATTTCACCACAACAAGTGAGCAGTGGATTTTAAATTGCGGTGCTTTAAGTTTTAGACGCAACATTTCTGAACTCTACATTTTTTCAAATACATAACATTTTACCACAATAATGAATCTACACATATTACTATAGTCATTTGACCATATAATTAGTATGTGCAGCACGTTTACAGTGACAAACCCCATTTCAGAAAAAGCCAGGATGTAAAAAGTGAACAGTTGCAGCTGCGTGCGTAGATAAAGATAAATAAACCTCGATGAACCTCTGGATATTTTCAGACAATTTTCAAGTGCGACAAATTCCCCATCGCACAGGAGAGAGAGAGAGGAAGCCCCCGCCTCTGCAGATGTGCGCGAGATAACGGAGTCTGCTGAAACTGCTAGCCTCGGCGCGCTAGCATACATCACCGCCATCCCCTTTTCCTCATCAACAAGTCGTGAGGGATGAGAGGCGGCCATATTGTCCTGACAGCGCCTTCTCAATCATGCATTATTACCGCATTCGTATTCATTCTCGCCGACGTGCGTCCTTTAGCCCCCGCGTTTGAATTAAAGCAAAGAGAATGCGGAGGGGAGGGGTGGGAGGAGTTTCGGAGGGGGGTGAGGAGGGGGTTTGGTGATGAAATGCCGGCCCGGGCCACAGCTCATTGCGTTCCAATTTACATGCAAATGTGTGAGAGCGAGCCTATATCATGAACTGGAGCCAAGGCAGGGGAGCACGTGTAGGATGTGCAGGGACGCATCAGCCGCAAGTCGCACAAAGATACACGGTTTCATTTGTGAAGTTAAAGTGTTTTTTTTGCATATACAGAGAGGGGGAGCACCTCAAATTGTAGAACAAACACTTTAATGTGAGGTGGAACGTGCAGGGATGGTGCTTTAAAGAGGGAATAATGATAAACCTTTATGAGCCTTTATGTTATAACAGTTCCCTCGTTTGCTTAGTCACAGTTGTATTTTGACTGATTCGTGCGTGTTTGAATAATCCTGACGTGTGAGTGCTCAGAACATTCCTGTTTCCACCTACCCCCTATCTCCACCCACTGATGTTCTTGCTTAAAACCTGCATCAATAACTTAAAGCATCCGACGTCCAGCCATTTACCAACAATAAAATCAAGCAATAGAAAATCTGCTGTTTGTTACGGTAAAATTTCAGTTCAGTAGTTTGGAAGAGGAAGAAAATAAACCCATTTTGATGATTAAAGAAGACATTGCGCTTGTGTCTGCTGTATAGTGCTATAGTTATATCGTCATTATGTTAGAATTTGCACATTTTAAATCGCAATATTAATCTAAAACGACAAAATAAAAGAAATAAGTCCCACTGGGAGTTGACGTCGCCGTAAACGTCATCACTACGATGAGCCGTGAAGTTCAACCTCTGATGTTTAGCTTCACATCACACTAGCGAGCAGTGGATTTTTTTCTTCCTTTATGACAAAAATCAAGGAGCAACGCTGTGAATCCTACGCATATCACTGAGAAAGTAAATTTAATTGGAGCGGTGGTAAAAATGGTGGTTGATCTGCATGGTTAAAAGCTCTGAAAAGTTGATTTAGCATAATAAGTCTGGTTTAAACCATTGTAGAGCAATTATGCGGTTAGCAACAATTGATAAAAGAATTATTTACACATTACAGTTTAATAACAAATAACTGAAAAAGCGGTGTCTTTCTTTGCTGATTTCATTGCTAGAAAAAAAAAAAATCATTTTGTACAACTCATGTGGCATCAATGAAAAAGTGCGACAATAAAATGGCTGTGCAGGACAACCAAAAGAGTGACGTGTTCTGCCTGTGCACAGTGTGAGAGTTTGAGCGGTGCCATACCTATGAGAGGGTCGATTTCCACAGGCAGTTGGTAGTGCTGGTCCTGCGTCGTGGAGCCCTGGTGAGCTGACAGAGAAGAAGAGACATGTGAGAAATACTGTGGAGCTGCGGCCTTGTGCAGTGAATATGAGCGAACATGAAATCACAACCACAAAGTCACAGTGTCACCAACCAAGGTACACAGTCAATTATGTTAAAGTGAAGTGATGGAGGGTTAGAGCTGACACTGGTCATATCTTCCACTAAGCAGAATCAAGTGCAGTGATTTTAATGCGCCTTCTGGTTATGGACACACTTTAAAGTTAAGGTGCAGCTAATCATTGTGCTCTTCACATATGGAGATGATTAAAAAACATCTGGTAAAATGGAAGTACACACAGATTCTCACTGAAGGCATCAAAACTATGAATGAACACACATGGAATGTAGTAAACAAAAAAAATGAACTCACAATAACTCAACTTAAGACTTAAAATAGCCACCCTTTGCTTTGATCACTGCTTCACACTCTTTGCATTTTTTGACCCTGACAAGGCACAACTGTGAAGTGAAACCATTTCAGGAGAATTTATTATAAAGGTCATTGTGAGAAGGTCAAGAGTTTACGGGGCTGTCAACAAAGTAAAGAGTGGATACTTTGAGGATTTGAATATGAAATGTAAACATTTTTAGTTGAGTTATTTAACTTTTTTTCTTTACTAGATAATTCCATATATCTTGCGTCATATATTTGATGTCTTCCATATGTGTAAAATGTAGAAAGTAGTAAAGAAAATACCGTTTGAAAGTAAGATTTCTGAAATTTTGATTTATAAAAAAAAAAAAAATACCTCGACACACCTTGAAATAACTACATGAAGTAAGCCATGCTAGAAATATACTAGGTATAAAATTCCATTAAGAAAACCTTGTAATCTTTATATCAATTATACTATTAGAAATCAAAGTTAAACATCATTTCCCCAAAAAAATTAATACATAAAAAAATCTTAGCTAAAACAGATCATATTTCTTATAGTAAAATTGATAAAAATACCTGCACTTCATCTCTGCCACACGGCAACACGACAAAACAAGAGGCTAATTTGCATGTTTCCATTTTTCTTTTTTATGATTGCACATTTATATTTGTCCCACTGTTCACGTAGACCATAATAAATCCACACAATTAACTGTGTGTCTGGTTGGGCAGACATCAGCTTTATTATCCCAATTAGATTCATCAGTCCAGCCTATGCATCGCGCGCATCACATTACATCGCACTGAAGCCAATCTGTCTTAAGTCTCATAAATACTGTTTTCCAACGTAATGCGACGTAGAGTAAATACATGTGTGGACTGAAGGCTGATATATGGGGCTGGACATAAGACCTCACGCTGCCTGCTCCATGTGTCACATCTGATACTGCAGGTCTGGAGACACAGTCAGCTGTCTGCCCCGTCACTGTCCATCCTCCCAGAGACAGGGGGGCATTATGCACCGGAGGGCAACAAGGGGCGAAGGGAATTCATTTCACTAGGGCTGTATTTTTATTTTGTGCGCGGATAAAAAAACATGTTGCGTCGTCACAAATTTCACTGTAAGCTAATAAAAAACAATGCATTTTTCTCTGTTAAAATTATTCAATGCTGAGGTTCTAAGCTGAGATGCTACTAATGGTTAGCTAGCTACAGTGTTACTTTTTCAAATGTTGATCATGAACTGTGTAATAATCAACAGGAAGTTACAACCTGGTTAATTAAAGGTAAAAGAAATTGTAAAAAACCCAATTATATTATTTTAACAAAGGAGAAAAGCCTGTTTTGTAACATATGCTGGCAAAACAATAAAAAATGTACTTCCAAAAACCAAAAGTCCCTCTCAATTGAAGAGCCCCATGATGCATTTGATAAAACCCCAACTTTAATGTCCCATATTATGTTAAATTGACTCTTGTGAGCTTTAAGCCATGTTATAACGCTGTTTCAGAATCTAAATATGCAGGGTCTGTGTGAACGAAACAAATCACAACTCCAGGTATGTTTTTGATTAGGAAACAGCATTATAACATAGCTCAGAAAACAGCGTGATATGGTCCTTTGAAACGACACAACATCGAGTTAAAACGGATATCAAAATGGACAAATAAGCGAAATCACTGACAATAAAACAAGGATTTCCAAGAGTTGATGTTTGCCTTACCTGCGAGCCCGTGCCACTTGTTGACAGCGAACAGTCGGCTGGCGGTGACGGTGATGATGGCGGAAGAGCTGAGGCCGGCCTGGGTGTTGGCGGCCACGTGGGCGACCGGAGAGTTGGACGGGAACTTGAGCACCATGATCACGTCCTGCTGCATCTGCTCCGTGAACATGAGCGGGGTCTGCAGGAGAAGATACTGTTCAGGCCCCCACATGCGGATGAGAGGACGGGTGGAAGAGGGGGGGAAAAGCCCAAAAGAAGAAAGGATGGAGCGGTAAAACAATGGAGGATGAGAGGAGGACACAGCCGGTATTAATGATAACATGAAAACATACGGAGGAGATGGGAGGACAGAGAGAGAAGGAGACAGTTAGGAGACTTAAGCAGAATCAGGAGAGGCTCAAGATTTATACACAAAGCTGGGATAAGAACTGTCACAAGAAAAGAGGATTTAAAGTTAAAATATGGGGGTTAGACTAAATATTATTAACATGAGATAGAGAAGGGTTAGGGCTACTATGGATTAAGGGATCAGTATCAAAAAGGCATAAGTGACGTATTTAAAAATCTGCAATGGATGTATATGAAATGGAACTTTTTATGGAGTTACTGAGGAAAAAAAACAGCACTATCTTTATGTACATTTCACTCTTCAGTTCAAAAGGTGCATTTAACTGCCATATGAGCTACAAAACTTAGGATCAAACACCAAAAAGTGACCATTATAGACAAAATCCACAACAGCGTATTTGGCAGCAGTGCAAGATACTGTACATAGATCCATATTAGCCAAAAACAAAAAGTGTGGTTGGGCAATCCGACAAACTGCTAGGTCACTATTTAGCATCTTAAAATGTATTGGTTTAATATTAGACTAACTGATTATGTGCGTATTGGGTTGGCTTGAATGTGTTCCTGCATACAAAGGTCCCACTTGGAGATAGGTGTTCCAGCTTGGTCAAAATTGAAATAACTATGTGTCACTTATTTTATTTTACAAAGTATTTAAAGCTGTTAAAATAGTAGTGTCTGAAATTCTTACATTTACACTACAATATTTAACTTTCTACCCCGTTACTTTGCACATGTAATGCTGTAGTGCTCGACCTGGCCTGTATAGAGCCGTTTACGTTGTGTTTGTGCTAAGCAGCTGTAGCGCCGTAGCCATTTCCCTGTTTGCGTGTAAAGAGGAGGAACATCAGTGTTTAACATGAGGAGCGCCACAGAGTAAATCCGCTGTGTGTGACAGCTAACCAGGCACTCTGACAGTATCATTACCAGCAGCACAGAGAGGCACTGACACCGCTCCACATGGGCTCTACACGGGCTCTACACAAGGAGAGGGAAGAGGACGCTTAACTGTGAACCGAAGTGGGCCAAATGTTAGTGAAGCCGGGAGGAAATGTTTGGGAATATAATTTGTGATTTTTCAAAATAGAACATAATACATTATATATGCTACAATTTGAATTTGTAATATATAACAATGTTGATAAACTAGCATCTCCAGTACCACAATCGCTAAATGTACAAGCTTGGTCGGCATAGTAACCATAACAGCTGCTATGTTTTTTTTCATAAATGTAAAAGGTACATTATGCAACATGTCCATCTTGCATTTATTAAATTACAGGTGCGCAAAATATGTCACAACGCAAGCTTTTACTGTCAGCGGGCCCTCCATCGATCTGACCTGAAACTTCACTTTTGAGAGGTTAAACAGTATAATGCGTAATATTTCAGACAAAGCAATAACATCTCCATGGAGACAAGCAGTTGGCGAATAGTTCCACGGTGTCCCTTCGAAAGAATGTTCTTTTATAAATATGTTTTATATATTTGATTTAAAGTCTATTCTATAATTGCACCAAAACAGTAAACACACTGTTAAACTTTTATGGCTGCTTTTTTTGGCAAGACATGTTTTACTTATTAAATATTTTTAGGAAATACTGAAAGTACTCATATATACTTAGGTCAGCCACTGTGCCAAAACAATATTGGTCCACTTCAAAAAGAATCTATAATAAAAACTAGGAAAAAATGACTGTTTTTTGGAACAGCAATGATACCATCCAGAAGAATAAGAAAAACACAACCTTCTCTGTTCAACATTAAAGGTCCTATAGTGCGCAAAACTGACACTTATCTCCTTAAAAACAGACCTGAAGTTGTGTTTTGTTTCATTCACACATGTTTGAGGAACACTTTATATTAGTCTGGCTGCATCTCCAAAGCTCAAAATGCTCTGTTCCACCTTATTTTTCAAGTTAACATCTCCTTTTACATTAAGTTCAGGAAAAAATAGGGAATTCCAGGACTGAAATGATCCAAATTCAACAACGATTCTAGCGAAGGTGTACAGAGTTTAAAAATACAGTGGAGCACTTCCTGTATTACTGCATGACATCACAAGGTGGAACAGAGTGTTTTCTGGGTTTGTGTGTTAAACAAGTGAATGAAAAACACAACTCCAGGTCTGTTTGTGAAGAGGAAACACAGATCAGAAAATAGTGTAATATGGGCCCTTTAAATCCTAAAGCCAAAATAACATGGCAGTAATATTGCTTGTAAGTACTATGACTGACTGAAAGCAGCAATGAGGGTCAGCGAGTGTGCGTGCTGGGCGGTGGTCTGCAGGCAGCTGTCATCGCCACGGGGACACCACACTAATAGGGACTCTGGGGGCCCCGGACCATCACAGCCGGCCCCTGGAAACCTGCCACTCCACCGCTGCCTCACTGATCCCAGTTCAGGTGGAAAAACTGGCCCCGGACCAGAATTCAACAATCCCCTTTCCGCACACACCTCGCTAATGACGAGACATGAGATGCTTTCAAATCCAAGAGTCCACTTTCCCAGCATTGTCGAGATGAAAACGCATGAAAAATGGTAATAATGAGGTAGATTTGGGGGGAAAGCGTAATATAGTGTGCCAACATGAGCACAGATGAGAAATCAAAGCTAGGGTGAAGTGGGTAGTGTAAGGGTCGAGGCTGGAGCAGAGCTGGCCCGTGACGGTGCTCAGACAGGGGGGATTAGGGTGCAGCGTTCTGTGGGAGACTTGTTGGGATAGTCTGGTTCCACTCACCACTTGCATGGCCGAGCTGCGGGGTGGGTGCGGTTCGATGAGGAGCTGGCAGGGGGTCTGTCCAAAACTGCGGATCTGGGACTCCACGGCCTGAGGAAAAAAGTGATACAAAATGAGACAGTGCATTTGGGTTTTACATTAGGAGAGTAAGAGCTTTTTTGTATTCCCTAAACAGAACCATTTTGTATTTAGTCATGAAAATAGAAAATTGAACCTTATTGTTCCAACTTACCAGATTTTACAAACAGAAAACCACCTCATTCACCATCTGTTATTTCATTACGTATTTTCTTATTCTTAATTCCTTAATTTTATTTTATTTTTTTTTTTTTTTCTGAATTTGCCATTTAACCACATACAATCAAAAGTTTGGACACACCATGTTTTTTTTCTTTATGTTCACTACTTTCTACATTTTATACATACAGAAAATATCAAATATATGATGTAAGATGTGTAGAATTATAGTATGTTATTATAAAAAAGTTGATATTTTATATATTCAAATCCTCTAAATAACCACTCTTTGCAGAGCTGTAAACCCTTGGCCTTCTCTCAGTTTATGAAGAAGTCTCCTGAAACTGTTTACACTTCACAGATGTGTCTTGTCGATATCAAGAAATTTCAAAAGTGCAAAGTAGAGATCAAAGCAAAAGGTGGCTATTAAAAAAAAAGCAAACCTAATACAAGTTATTTTGAGTTATTTTTTATTTACTATACTTTCATATATGTCCATTCATAGTTCGGATGTCTTGAGTAAGAATCTACAATGTACATACCCATGGAAATAAAGAAGAACCATAAATGAAAAAGTGTGTCCATACTTTTGACTGATGGTGTATGTCGATGTAATCCCTCATAAATAAAAATATTTGAAAAATAAATTAAAATAAAATAAACAACATATTAAAGATTAAATTAAAGTAAAGACTACCCAATTATTTTATATGTAGAATATTTCAGTACTTGTAGTGTTGTATTAAAATGTATTAAGCCTCAAAATTAGCATTAGCATTAGCACTGCGACACAAACATCAGAAGAAGTGTCCCCTGCTTAA
Organism: Periophthalmus magnuspinnatus; assembly: GCF_009829125.3. Classification (NCBI taxonomy): domain Eukaryota; kingdom Metazoa; phylum Chordata; class Actinopteri; order Gobiiformes; family Gobiidae; genus Periophthalmus; species Periophthalmus magnuspinnatus. Next base: position 29,720,229 of record NC_047126.1, read on the forward strand.
GTATTCATTTTATTTGTGTAGTGTTTAACATGTTGTCAGTGACATCCATCCGCAGCTCCCTGTTCACTGCCTTATCTTTAAATATTTATTCATTTTATCGTGACTTGGCAAAAGCCCCATGAAGATAAAATTGGACAGGAAGTAGTGACGCTAACAGTGAGGTACTGTACTGTGCACAAAGCCATCTGCTATAAAACATGCAAATTTGTGGCAGATGCTGTTCTTGAAAGGCAAATTCATAAATAAAATGTGCGTAAAAATGTACCTGGAGCCACTATGATTTAAAACGGCACATATTTTGACACAAACTACAATTTCTGACCATACATTTAAACACTCGTCACATATTTACATCAACTTTAAAGGGCCCATATTAGGCTATTTACAGACCTATGTTATAATGTAGTTTCCTCATCAAAAAACATACCTGGAGTGGTGTTTCGTTTCTTTTGCAGGTTTAACACACAAATCCTGCATATTTAGGCTGAGTTCTTCTCAAACTGAAAACACTCTGTTCCACCTTGTGATGTCATCATGGGGTAATACAGGAAGTGCTCCACTGTGTTTTCAAACTCTATATACTTTCACTACAATTATTTGGATGATTTCAGTCCTGGGCTTGCCAATCTCTACTGAACTTAAGGTAAAAAGGAGCTGTTAACTTGAAAACTACCACTTCATGAGATCACAAGGTGGAACAGAGCATTTTGAGCTTTGTAGATGTATAATAAAGTGTTACTCAAACATGTGTGAATGAAACAAAACACAACTCCAGGTATGTTTTTGAGCAGGTAACAGCATTATAACATGGCATAAAGCTCACAAGAGTCAATTTTGTGTAATATAGCACCTTGAAACCAAACATTAGCAGCGTCTCACTAGCTAACGGTTGCACCCTCACACAGACATTAGGCTGAGTGCAGAGGGGGGCAGGGGGGCGGGTTTAGCTGGTGTTGATGAAGAGGCATAGGGCCATAAATGTCAAAGCGACGCCACCCGCAGCCTCTGGACATCATCACAGAGCCACTGTCAGAGCAGAAACACAACACGCTATGGAGGTACAGCCACGAGATATTGTACTGACAGTCTGCAATAACGCCACGAGGAACTGGAGCAGGAGCAACATCAGACAGAATAAAAACACTTGCCAAATACTTAACCATAAATGTATTAATCTAACTTAGTGTTGTCACGATACTAAGGAATTCACTCAATACAATGGAGATAAAACATGCTCCTTTTTTCCATACACAAAATAATACTACTTTGTTTATCTTAGCCTCAGGTCTTGTATTCCTTCTGATAAAGCTGAAAGAGTATCTAGTCTCGATATCAGTTTTCGTATCAATTATTATCTGATTTTCGATACTTTTGACAACCCTCATCTAACTATAGTCGTGATTAATTTGAAAATCCCTCATAAAATTATTGTGTATCCAAAATGTTATGAATGTTAGAAGGCTGTGTTGTTAATATTCACATTTTAGAACACAGCAAATATATATTTTTTCTTTACCAGTTTAAAAAGTCAAGACAATGTTAGATGTGTCACTGCTTTTGTCATGGCTTTAAATTGGTTCCAAAAATAAATATTGTCTACTATTAAAAAATAAATAAATAAAAATACACTGTGGCTGATTGGCAAATGCAACATGTATAACAAAATACACACCGAAATAGAGCCAAAAAAGTGTATTTAAAAATCTGATATATATTTTTTAAAGGTCAATCTTATGCCTTTTTCTGATTTATGTTCTAATGTCATTTCCTCATTACAAACAGACCTGGAGTTGTGTTTTGTTTCATTCTCACATGTTTAACACACAAATCCTGCATATTTAGGCTGAGTTCTTCTCAAACTGAAAACACTCTGTTCCACCTTGTGATGTCATCGTGTGGTAATACAGGAAGTGCTCCACTGTGTTTTTAAACTCCATACACCTTCACTAGAATCATTTAGTCCCTGGAATTGCCAATCTCTACTGAAGTAAAGCTCGATAGGTAGTGACATCACAAGGTGGAACAGAGCATTTTGAGATGAGATGAGCTTTGGAGATGTAGACAGACTAATAATAAAGTGTTACTCAAACATGTGTGAATGAAACAAAACACTCCATGCATGTTTTTGATGAGGTAACAACATTGTAAGTCAATTTTGTGTAATACAGGACCTTTAAAGGAATAAACAGGGTCATAAATGTTGATGAGCCCTGCGACTTGCTGGAGCGGGGAAAGCTTGTGAATAAAAGTGAGATTTTTGAGAATGACTTGGTTCCACAGAGGGTGAGCTCATTGCTAAAGCCTGCACTGGAGAGTGTGGGAGAAAACTGCTGGAGGAAGTCTGTCTGCTCAGAAGCACAATCTGAAACTAACCAGAGTCCAGAGGCACGGGTGAGGAGCAAGCACTACTGTCCACTGCACGATACTCTCCTTCTGGTCTATCATGAAACAATTCTGGTCACTACAGTTTAGCGTGTGGTGTGCAGACTATTTTAAATCAAGATTATTTTTCACTTATCATTGTGAATGAATTGCTTTTCAGTCAATGACGCTTAAAGGAATTGTATTCTGCACGTTTTTAGCTATGTTATGTTTCCTGATCAAAAACACACCTGGAGTTGTGTTTTGTTTCAACCACAGTTTTTTAACACACAAATCCTGCATATTTACGTTATATTCTTCAGAAAAACACTCTGTTCCACCTTGTGATGTCATGTGGTAATACAGGAAGTGCACCATTGTGTTTTTAAACTCCACAAACGGTAATCATTTGGATGTTTTCAGCCCAGTCTTTGCTAAATAAAAGGTTAAAAAGGTAGAGTTAACTTGAAAACTACCACTTCATGACATCACAAGGTGGAACAGAGCATTTTGAGCTTAGGAGATGTACAGACTAATGATAAAGGGTTGCTCAAACATGTGTGAATGAAAAAAAAAATACAACTCCTGGTGTGTTTTTGTTGACGACACAGCATTATAACCCCCAACTTGCCTCCATCACTCTCCATGTTAATCCCACACCCCTCAGCTCCACAGTAGGCCATCGGTGGCATTGTGAAGGTCATTTTGTCCCCGTTTCCACTGGCCTTCAGCTCCAGTATTCTGCCAGGGCTAATATGAGGAAGAGACTACTCAGAGCCACTCAACCCATCTTCATTAGGTCCAGCTTTGACATTTATGGAGCCAATGGAACTCCTAAAACTGTTCCAGGCTAGGTCACCACGTCCTAGGCCCTAGTGCCAGTGCCCCGCTCAGCTGATTATACGAGGGGTACAGGCAAGGCCAATCTCCTTTAGGAGCACTGGGCCGAATCTGATGAGGCCTTTCTATATTCTATACATTTAAATGGCCTCGGGCGTCCGGCGATGCTTTTTTGATTTACTTAGCTATTTGACAAGAGCATGTAAAACCGCTGGTGAGTGTGATGCAAATCAATGTAACGTGTGGGTATAAACAGGCTATGAATAAGGCTCTTTACTATTGGTCAGATAAGGCTAAAGTGTTTTATGTTCAAGAGCAAAACTGAATTCAAATGAAACAGTGGACGTTGGTTTAATAAATACATAGGGATGTGTCCAAAAAAAAAAAAAAAAGTTAGGGGTCACATTAAAGGACATATTATGAGAGAAGGTTTTTTGTTGATTATTAATGATTTGTATGATGTTTGTTGTTTTTAATCATGTTTTTAATGTTGTACAGCACTTTGGGCAGCTTTGGTTGTTGGAAGGTCCTATAGAAATAAAGTTTGATTGATTAAAAAAAAAGAGTTTATAATCATTGTCGTATCTAAATTGCTGGTACCGAGACATTCCCTTAGTGTCAAAATGGAGTTTGAAACATTTCCAGGTTTTTCAATTTAATGACTGACAGACAAAAAAAAAAAAAAAAAAATCGCAATTGGCACAGATTGGCAGTCAGACGCAGGGCAGCTGTGACTATCTGACTATCAACCAACTGAGTGACATTAATAAATACTGTAGTGCTACAAGATTACAGTCGAGCTTATAAGCTGTAACATAAGCAAGAAGTAATTACTTGTAATGCATTCTTTAAATGTGTTTTCATTTTTAAAAATGTGTTTTCACTGCTGGGTGATTATTACTGTTTTACTGTTTCTGTGTATGACGTATTTACATGAAGTGAAGTACTTTGTAACTAGTTTTTGAAAAGTGCTATAAAAATAAAGTTATTATTATTATCATTATTATTATTATTATTATTATCATTATTATTATTAGTAGTAGTAGTAGTAGTAGTAAGTAGCAGTAGCAGTAGCAGTAGCAGTAGCAGTAGCAGTAGCCGTAGCCGTAGCAGTAGTAGTAGCCTTTGAGTGGGTACTAAAAAAGTACAATTTTAATAATGATAGGTTTAGTTGTTTTTTTTTTAATTTCCTCATGGATAAATGTGCCTCGCAGCAGGCGTCAGTAGTAGTAACATACAGACAAAACCCGTGTAGAACTGGACCATACACACTCAGGCTCCACACATCTGCCCAGTGCATGTTGTCAATACATTTTATAGACAGGAGTGCAGACAAGTTTTTATACGTGTTATTTCTGTATAACCCTGTGTCCTCTCCCAGACTGTACGAGCTCAGTGTGTGTTGAGCACATGAGAGGGATCTCTGATGATCTTCAGAGCCTGTCTCACAACTGACCGCTCTGTTGATTTCTACCACAATGTGCCGTGAAACAGTTTCTCAAATGCAAAACACTTCACATGCTGCTAAGACAGACAGCTCACTCTAAAATGTTATTATTCAAACGCCAAATAAAGAAATATAGAAGTTTGCGTACGAGGGGAACAGCAGACTACAATTTCACAAAGGTTTTTAAGTTTATATAATATTACGCAGGGTCACTGGCATGAGCCCATTTCCCCATCCTCTGCCGAATTACGCAAACCCTGTCTAATTGAGAGCAGCCCTGCGCTTTGTCGACGGCGTTGCTTCGGTGGGATTTTCCGTAATCACATGTGAAAGAGGGGAAGCCCTGTGCGGCAATGAGAGGGCGCGTTTCTTCTCTGCACAGAGCCTGCGCAGATGTGGCAGAATGCCCGCAGACACGCAGGGGTTAGGAAGGGGACGGGCGGCAGGAGCGGGGCAGGAAGTAATCACACTTTCGGAAAACACGCCAGCGTCAATGGTATTCCTGACTCTAAGATGAGACGTTCCAAACTTTCGCTCTGAACATGAAGTGGTGCTGGTACGCCAATGAGAACGCCGTAATGAACAGAAATTTGCATATTGGTGTGTGAATGTATAAAGTTTATGGACAAACTAACCAGGGATATATTAAACCATTGAATGAACCATGCACTGTTAAGCCCTTTGAGTGTCTTGAAAGGCTCTATACAAGTCCAACGCATTAGTATTATTATCATTTTTTTTTTATTATTAGTCCTTTGTATTTCTTTGACACTGACTGGGAATTTGTCCAGTTGTTCTTAGAAGCCTTTTTGGTTTCTAAGGCGAGGAATACTATGAGCATAATGTGAGTTTTTGTGCTCCACATGCGTCTGATTTCGGATTCTGACTTCTTCAGTTGTGATGTCAAGCCATTGTTGTATAGGCAAACTTCTGGGTCTCATTTCCAACCCAGCTGTCCTATTGTGCTCTGCGTTGTTTGATAGAATCCCTCTCCAGAATGTGGTTACTCTATCATCATCATCATCTTATTTACAACTTTTATACATATAATTTCACGTCTGATGCCACTTCTTACAAACCAGCCAGTTCTTAGTGTCTTATATGTGCTTGGTCTGACTGAAATTTTAAGCACGGAAGCAGCTTTTCTTTTCTTATTTGTCCTTAAATGTCTTTTCTGACAATGGGTTGGGTTCAAATAAGTCTTACTTCTTTCCGCTCCATTTTGAGTATCAGTCTTTCGTTTGTATGAGCTAATCTTGGACTCAGATTGTACAGATTGTATTAATCTCTGTAGTACCGTCTGTTTGTTCCACTATGACATGCTCAACATAAAGATTAATATAAAAAAATCACTCCTTTATTTAGGTGAAAAAAATAATGTGTTGCATTGATGACAGCAAATGGATTTATCAATTTTAAGATGAATTGTTAGAATTTTTAAATCACTTTGCACAGTGGCAGGTTGACAAAACTGACTCTTATCAAAAATACATCCTCAGTGCAATTAGCCAGCTGTATGTGCATGGCTGGAATGGCTGCTTTTCAGACAGTGGTAATCTAATGTAGGAGAATAGAATAGAATAATTTAATACAAGATCACATGACTGTATAAGACTCAGGACTAGCAGCACCAAAACAGAGGGAAAAAAGGTGCTTTTGGCTGTTTTGCTTCCCAAAAATAGAATATATTTCAAGGATTTTGTATTTTTTCTCCATTTGGGCCCATGAAAAGGAGAGTCTGCATGCTCTCACTGCGCCTCCCTCTGTATAAATAAAGATAAATATAAAACCCATTCAGTCAGAACCAGCAGACCTAATGAGTGAGGGAAGAGCTGTGGGCTCAGTGGACCATCTTGTCTTGAGCTGACGTCATTTTTTAGACTCTTGTTAATTGACCTACATCCCGCTGATTGTGTTAGGTCAGAATTCCGGCACCAGGAACATGTGGATTGGACTATGAGGGCATACTTGGCAATGAGCTTCCTCTTTGTGTCTTCACTCTCTCCTCCGTAATGATACACACACCAGTAAGATGGTTAGAAAGTCGGTTTATATCTGATCTGTTTCTGAATTATTCACACAGCTTTTGAGCGATTCCTTAACGTGAACAGTTGGAATCAAATCAAATTGTTTTAAAGAACCAAATCTTTCTTTCTAGTTTTTATGCATGTTTATACTATTTAACGCTGAACCAACACAAGAATCATCACAAAAACAGTTGGCAATATGACAGTTTTTCTAACAAAAAACATATCTGGCATCTTAATAACAGTAAACATTATTATTATCATAGTTCAAAGTTAACCTTGGTCATTTCTATCTGTTCTGTCTGTTGAGCTCTCACATTGGCCGTTTTACTCTTTATTTATATGACAGAAATCAGTCTTGAAAGGCTCTTTGACATGAACATGAACAAAAAGATTCGGATCCCATTGAAGATTTGAAAGTCCCATCACTGGCTCTTCACTTATAGATGCAGAGTACAGTTGCTATTTTAGTTTGGACACAGTTGAAATACAATACAAAATAATTACTTATGTTTATTTCATACTTATTTCATAACTTTACTGTTGAAAATGTAACTACTGGCCTTCTATACTTTACCTCAACTCCCTTTGTGAATTATAATCCACTATGCTTTTATTTAGCATTTCACTGTCACATCTAGCAACTACAATAATTAGCAAGTACAAAACCACAATAGGCCTGTCATGATCATTACTATATCGACTTATTGTTCAATATATGAAAGCTGGAACAATATTTTTGGGGTCTCAATATTTATCACGTGTAAGTTTTATTTGTATAAGTGGTTAGATTTTGGAATATGATAAGATCTGTTCTGTAGACAGTTGAAAAAGTGATTTCTATGACCCATTATTGCTTCATTTTGTTATTTATTTCAGGCCTTTTAATGAGACTGTCTATTTAAAATGGTTTACTGGGATCTTCTTGCATTATTGTCTAAACCAGGTCTAAATCATAGCGTCAGCACCATGATCAGATGAAAATTCGATTCTTGCCATACAGCTCAAACGTCCACAGACCTCAAATCTGAACTGAAGCCGAACAGTAATACAGTAAGAATGAAGTGCTCCAGAGCTTCCTGTCTGAACCCCACCTGTCCCGCCGCAGACTGCCCCTCTACACGATGTCCATCAGTAATGCTCCACACTGGGGACACTGTGAGAGCCCCTCCGCAGCCCAGCCCCGTCCAGAGCCACCCCACAGCGGGCCGTGACGATGCCCAGACCCGCGGCTCTGTTTCAGCTGGGCACAGAGGGGGCAGGCCTCCTTCCTCCTGACACGCACAGCACAGACAGCTTTGGCCCGGCTCACAGGGATAACACTGCGCACGTTTATTTTACTAATTAAAGTGCTCAGACAGGGGCTGCACTATTCAAAGGTGAGCGCTAACAGACCCAGCTTTCTGTCAGGGAGGGAAGACTGGGAGCGAACTGCACTTCCCTTGTAAGACGGTAGGATAGAAGTGAAGTCGTATTTGTGATTTTAGACTTAATTTAAACAACTTTTTCAGAATTTTACCTAATAATAATGATGAGGATATGCTTATAATGTTATGATTTTGTCTGTTTTATAGTCATCTACGACCCCCATGGATTATTCTTGTATATTTTAGGCATTTTAAATCTCAGTATTGGTCTAAAATAACTTAAAAAGAGATGGATAGCTGCAGAGTCTGGTAGCTGCAGTGGATCTTGGAGCAGTGGACCAAAATGATGCTTAATGCTGCGTGCATCACAGTCAAGGAAAATAAGTAAGTCCAGAGCAGTGGGTGTGTGCGTGGGGGTGAAGACGGGGATTTTTGAAGCAATGTCATCTTGAATACAGCGATCACTTTAAATATAACATGGTTAATTATATCATGGTTAAAAGTTTATTTTGTGCAAGTGTGACCTCTTTAATTTACGATTTTAGACATGGTAACTTCAATAACTCCAGAATTTTACATCAAATAATAAGTCTGAGGATATGCTTTTGACAAAGATATTATGATTTTGTCTGTTTTATAGTGGTCTACAACCCCCATGGATCATTATTGTATATTTTGGACATTTTAAATCACAATTGGTCTAAAACAAGTCAGCCCTGCCTATGAATAGATTCAGAATCTGGTAGTGAGCAGTTTAATTAATCCTGGATCACAGTTAAAGAAAAAAATCTAAATATGAAATAAGTACAGGCCAGTGGGTGTGCACGGGAGGGTGCAAACGGGGATATTTGGAGCGTGGTGAAGTATATCATGGTTGAACGTTTGTTTTGCTAAGTATGACCCTTTTAATTTACGATATCTTTCATATTCTGGTTTAAAGTTGCTTTGAGCTTAAAGCGAGAGGGAACCTCGTAGTGGCCAGTTGTCAAAAATAGATTGAAACGGTTTAATTAAGACTCAGCTAATGTTCGTGTGTTGCTCTCTGAAAGTTTTACCAATGGGCACAAACACAATAACCATCTATGCCTTGTGTACATGTGCAGATACGAGTATAAGCGAAGATTAGAGTAAAAACTGTGGGCAAATGATCTACCCAAGAAGACACAACAACACATGCTGAAGTAAGGTTTGAACTGGCAACCCTATGGATAGCGGGCAAATACTTAACTTACCTCTTGCCCTCTGAAATATACTAACCTCCAAAAACTCCACGACCACTCACATCCATCCTCTGTAGTCTTTGGCACAGAAAGCGCTGATTGAATTTGATCATTAAGCAGAACAATGGCTAATGGGGACGGGGATGAGAAGATGAGCGGGGTGGCTAGGTAATGACGCTAGCTGTTTGTTAGCATGCGCGTATGTGTGTGTGTTTGTGGTAGCTAAAGGCCAAAGCACATCTGGGTGGGAATTAGGGGCGGACAAGGTGATAAATCAAGATGTTGTAGGCTGCGAGAGGCACTGCAGTCACTGAGCATGAAGGGCACGTACAGAAGCGCACCAGCTCATCTCCATTTAGACTCAAACGTCACACGGACTTTAGAGTAAATAATGTGGTGGACTCATAACACGGCTTTGGTTATAGAGGTATGTAAGCAAAACAATATTTATCATCGAAGTTGCTAATTTAATTTCACTCGTGTAGAAGAAACAAATTAGCATGGATTACAACATGCGTGCTTGTAATATTATTTAAAACGTGCAGTGTGGAGCTTTTTGATCCTTCTTGTGGTAAAGATAAAAGTCCCTTGGAATATATCTACATTTAAAGCTGGCCTATTACGCAAAATTGACTTTTTTGAGCTTTTAACCAAGTTGTATTTAGCGTGATTCATGCATGTATGAGTAATCTTTATACTCACGATGTTATTGCACTGATTAATCCCAGTTTTCACCACTACTGGCATATACCCACTGCTCCGCACTTATCCTTCTCCAATTTTATTTCCTTAATCAATGATATGGAAACATTTCTGCAGCAGTCCATCAGAGGTTCCGACAACTGCACAGTCCTTGTTGTGATCATGTTTACGGCAACATCATCTCCCATTGGGCACCGCAGTTTTCTAACACAGAAGTCAGCGGATCTGTTTATTTTATTAAGTCGTTTTAGATCAATATTGTGATTTAAAATGTCCAAATTATAGCATTATGATCCGCGGGTGTTGTAGATTAAAACTATCCAGGAGGCACAAGCACAATATGTGTTATTTAACAAAATGTAGGTGCTTTCACAAATGGAACAAAACCTGGACTGGTGTAGGACTTGACCAGGTCTAAAACAGAACTAAACCAGGTCTATGTGAGGACTACTACATCTGGACAAAAGTGAGCGCAAACCATATTCAATAAAATTTTGGGTCAACTGTCGATATAAATTTTTTAAGTCACATTTCCCATTTCATGTTGAGAAAGAGAATTTTCGCTCAAAATGTAGTACTATTGTTTGAACACACAATACAAACAGGGGTTGGGTCTCAAACTCAAATTATCTTGGGGCCATAGTAGGTCAGGGTGAAGCTGGGCTGCATGAGGTATTCCAGAAAAAAAGCTTTGTTAAAATCTTCTCAGACGTCATCACTGTTTTCAACATATATGAAGAAATATGCCAATTCTTGTGGATTTTATGGATATACATGGTTATTTGTTGAATCTTTTGTGACGGGGGTACACAGCGCGAGTGACACGTGTGTTTGGGGTTTTTACGGATTTGGCGGAACCTTCAACACGCAACATGGTAACGCCACACTAACATTAAACTTTCATATTGTCCTGCAGGCCACAAAATATCATCTCAGGGACCACAATTGTCCCCCGGGCCGCGAGTTTGAGACTCCTGATATAAAGCCATACTAAGATATCATAGTAGATTTAAGATTTGTGGATTTTCTGTACAGCTACGTTATAGTGTAAGATTTACATTCAGACAAGTAAATTTACAGTAGAGATGGACCGATATCAGGCCGATATTTGGACTTTTTAGGGTATGGGCTATTGGCCTTAAATCTTCAGCACAGGCCGATATTTTGCAGTAAATGTGATACACTGCTCTCTTAAAGGTTTGTGGTAAAATGGGTTTGGAGGGAGTTTGTAGTAAATTTAAGTGACATAATTTAAGGAAAATAATAAAAAATAAATAAAAAATACGGGTAGAGTTTATCAACGATTGGTTACTCTGGATTGAATCGTTATAGGCATCGGCCATGAAAAAACCCCACATCGATCGGTCAGTCTCTAATTTACAGTATAAATGCGAAAATACTGAGTAACATTGAAGGAAAAACTACAAATTGATGACAAGTCAAATGTCAAAAAAGCGAAAAAAACGGCTAACAATCTGAGTACATTATATGTGCGCCTGTGTACCACTGTTGTTCTAGCGCTGTTACTGCCTGCTAGCTTTGGGGCACGGCAGCAGTTCAAAGTGAGGGGCATGAATAATGAATGCAGCGGCGAGGAGGAGGCTTTAAGGCGCTAAAGTGGAACATGGCGAGTGCTTCCAGAGGCATCACACAGGGAGAAAGGCCGAGCTCAGCACAAACTGTCCGTGTATTGTTCGCGCGGCTCTCCTGTACCATACAAACGTCCAATTGAACCTTAATGGCATCACTAGTGTCGCTCACCCAGAAGCGTGTTTGTGTAATGTGCTCATATTAAGGGTTCATTTGAGAGCCCTCTTGGTGAAGGTACTTACGGTAATATGATGCAACGGCTGACTCAGCAAATCAAGTTGAATGGGCTAAGAATGCGGTGGGAAGGGCAACTACAGCTGTTGTATTGAATAGATATTACTATGCACAATGTGGAGGCTGCGGTATAATTCCTATTTTTTTAGAGCTAGACTAGGCCTAATTTATATGAAAAGGAACGCAAGCTTAGTTTTTTCTATTCTTATACATAAAAATAAACAATCCTTTTTTTTTTTGTGCCTTAAAGATGTATCTTAAAGGCTCTGTGCACAGTAGCATGCTAACTAGCTCACAGTGTCTCAAAGCTAACAGTCACTATTATTAAAATTGGAAAACATAAAATAAACAACTTTCAACAAAACTCAACAACAAAATTCAAATAATTCAAAATAAAGACTACTCAGTTATTTTATATGTAGAATACTTCAGTTTGTGGTGTTGTTTTAATACTTATTATGCTTCAAAATTAGTATTAGCGTTAGCATTGCACAGCTCCCTGTCCACTGCCTGACCCCAACCCCCTAACCTCTGACCCCTGACCCACCCGCAGCTCCCAGTCCGCAGCCTGATCTTTAAATATTTAATTATTTTAGAGTGAATCTGCAAAATCTATAAAATAAAGTGGACAGGAAGTAGTGATGCTAACAGTGAGGTTTCCAGGTGCTAATGTGCATAGAGCAAATTACCCATTGGTCTTTACATTTTAGTTTAGCTTCTTGAATTGGTACACAGCTTTGAATTTAAAATATGAACAGCTTCTGCAAATATAAAGTGAAATTCTAATGTATCTATCAGAAAGTGAAATCTGGATTTGAAGAGTTTGTTGATGTAATCTTTGGTTTCTAGTTTCCAGATGTTTCAGGAGTTGTAATGTTTAGCTAGACCGTGTTCGTCCTTACCTCTCGGAGTATGGGGTCACTGATGGAGCTAAGGTTGACTGCTCCTTCATATGTCAGGTAGTAGAACACGTTGAGCGCTCTAGCTGCTTCGGGCCCCTGCTGTTTGTACCCGAAAATCAAATCGATCCACTGGTGAAGCTGGCACGACACAAACTCACTCTCCAAGGCCTAAAACACATAAGAAATGATCCAAAATTACACAATTATCTTAAATAATGCAATATTCAGACTCTTTGAACTAATACAGACATCTTAGTGTTTGTTTTCTGTTGTTAAACGTACAGTATGTAACTTTCTGGACTTGGCTTGTCACCTGCATGTTTCTATAGAAATAAATAGTTAAAACCATTCCTGGGAATCTTCTCCATGGAGATTTAAATGGAAGATTATCGCCAAAGGACCAACATTTCTATGGAAAAAAGTAGGAGGAGGTCAGGTTTGTGGAGATGCAAGCCCGTTCTCCGTAAGGACGCATGTTATTCTACATTTTTCAGTGCAATAAACACAAACAAAAATAAAATAAAATGTCTAGAAAGTTACACAGTGGCTTTAAGTTGGCATGAAATGTGTCTATAAAGCTGCTAAAGCAACGGCAGCTTTTGTCAGTATTGCTAAACTGTGTGTTGTGGTGGGTTATTTGAGCACGTGCAGGAAAAGTCTGTTGAAAGTGTATGGACTTTAAAAACACAGAGAAGCTTCATGGATTATGACAAGCTGAGGGGAGCATGCATAAAAAAAATGCATTTTTGATTGATTATAAACATTATAAAATGGCGAAAGCTAAAAGAAAATCTAGAAGTGAAATGTCAACAGATGTAACGGATTTAGTCCATTTCAAATAAAACACAAAAGGCGGTCGCAATAGGCTTTATTTCACAGCAGTTTCCACCAATATCCTCAGAGATACTCTCCTTAGTAGTATTGTCATGATACTAAAATTTCATACTCGATCTCGATACTAAGGATGACACTCGATACTCAATAACACATGATAGACAATATAATGTCATTTTCAACATAAAGGGCCTATATTGCACTATTTTTGATCTGTTATCATGTTTCCTCATCAAAAACATACCCAGAGTTGTCTTTTGCTCCATTTACAGATTTTTAACAAACAAAAACACTCTGTTCCACCTTGTTATGTCATGTGGTAATACAGGAAGTGCTCCACTGTGTTTTTAAACTCCATAGACCTTTCACTAGAATCATTTGGATGATTTCAGCCCTGAAATCTCCACTGAACTAATGGTAAAAGGAGCTACATGACATCACAAGGTGCATTTTGAGCTTTGGAGATGTAGACAGACTAATAATAAAGGGTTACTCAAACATGTGAATGAAACAAAACACAACTCCAAGGATGTTTATGATGAAGTACAAAAATTATAACATGGCGTAAAGCTCACAGGAGTCAATTTTGTGTAATATAAGACCTTTAAATCACAGTATTTTCTTTTATGTTACCATGTGGCCTTATATCTGTGCTATCCCCCAGTTTTTGTAGATTTTAATGTTATGAATTCTGCTGAAATTTCACTTTCAAGAACAAAATAAATGAAATTAAACTTGTTCTGACACAGCTCAAGATCATTCTAAAGCTATTCAGGAAAGGTTCATTTCTGTCCTGTGAATATGATAGTATAGATACCTGCTCAAATCGATATCCAGTTTCGATACTAGTTTTAGAATCAATTAGTATCTGATTTTCAACACTTGACCGCACTAGTCCTTAGGGAACACTTAATAGCTTGAGTAACCCTACAGAACAACATTAAATCCATAACTGCTCAACAAAACATTCCAGTGATCAAGTCGTTTCTTTCAGGGAGTTGTTTTAGCTGGTCTTTGTTCTCGACTGTAGGGACAAAAATGTCAGAGGCGTTGCTCTTTTGCCATTACCATAACACGGAGACAGAAGCCGTTTTCTCCCCTCATTAGCCGGTAAAGCAGGGGAAAAAACATTTATGGTTTCCTCATAAAAAACAGGCGATTGTGTTAATTTGTGTAAAGCTGTCTGGTCACAAAAGCCCTCTAAACACGGCCAAATTAGAATGAGCCAGCCCCTGATTGTCATTGCTGCCTTGTGTCACATTAATTTGCAACAAAACATTAGCCTGCGCTACACTTAAACGGCAATTTATATCATTTAGCTATTTTACGGCGCGGAGTGGGGCATCCTTCACGTAAATGTGACTTTCTGACAGCTCGTTCGGCGTCTAATTCTTCCCCACTTGTCTAATTACAACTTTCAATCAGGGGCCGAGGAGCAGGCGGAGCGCGGCTGTGCTGTGATGATGCTACATAAACATTTAAGTGTGCACGATAATACGGAGTGGATATGATGTCTGGTGTTTGATATGGACTGGTTCTAGTTATAGTGAGTTAACAGTGATGACAGTGTAATGTTACAAATAGCTTGAAAGAGATTTAAACAGACCTATTATGCAAAACTGACTTTTCAGGGATTTTGACCATGTTATAAGTAGTTTCCCCTCATTTACAACTTCATCTAGATCAAATATTTAGTAATTAGAAGATAACTGCTCTCTTTGTAAAAATTTAGGGTGTGGTTGGGGCTTAATCTATAGAGCATTTACCCCCAGACTATAGGATTTGTGTTTTGAGACCTGGATAGGAATAAATCTTAACTGATAGACATACCTTGCTTCTAGGTCCCATGGGCAAAACCTTGTTGTTGATCACACTTACATAAACAACTATTTGATGTTTAAATGTTTGTAATACGCACATTGTTATAGGTCAGCACATCTTATTATTGGTAATAACCAGTCATTAACCTATATAACCATAACCAAACAAAGACCAATGCAGAATATTGTAATGTTAAAACAACCTTAACACTTTATTACAAAGACTCGGCCCCATAGTCGTCTGTTATTAAGTGCACGTCCATCTTTCTTCCTGACACCACTATGTTCCACTGTGTCACAGAGCAATCCTTTATATTAATGTAGCGTTATAAGGCCGGGGACCCAGCTCATTTCAATAGTTCAGTGATGTGTGTCTGTGTATGGAGAGCAGTTTATTATGCATGAGGTCTGACCTTTGCATCCTGCACCTTAAAACTAAAGCTACATTTGATGGGCTGTTAATGTGAACCACAATCTCATGTCAATCAGCCCGAGGAACAAAGAGAACCCATGTTATTGGAAGTGAATATCCAATGACCTTTTGTGTGGAAAATTACATGTAATATTGGATTTAGAACAGGGTTAAGAACCTATACATCTAGTGTGTAAAAGTATGCTCAGACTGATAAGGCAGGTATAGAAAACCCAGAATATTTAGATTTGATGAGGAAATATGAAAATATATCAAAAAGCTCTCAAAACTATATTATTACTAAAATTCTATGTTGTCATATTCGGTTTTCTGATAATGTCCTTCTAAACTTTCCTCCGTATTATAATGCGGCCGATGGCACAGATTGGCAGCCTAATTTTTGGAGTGTGGAGTATGGAGTATGGAGTGAATGGATAGTAACTACAGTGTAGCAATTTGAGAGGCTTTGATAAGCCTGTGAACCACATTACAAGTTTAAAGCATTATTATTGGTAGTATATTAGAACTAACCTGGCTCAGACTGAGGTGTGTAGCATAACACTCTGAACTGGGTCTTAAACATTATCAATCTGGGATGGCACTTGATGAAAGCGATCAGAAAAAAGTGGAATGTCATGATTATTTGAGTCTGAGTGGTCGAAGCGTCAGAACAGCGAAACAAGCAGAAAAGTTAAACTTTGGTTATATCCAGTTGAGAGAAAAGCACAGACATCTGTTCTGTTCACAGATGCATAAGCTCTGACCTTCTGCACGTTTTTCACAAACAAAATCATCTATTGTGTTGACACTAAAATAGGATGAAGTACGTTTGGCAGCGTCGCCATGTTTGTTTTGCTTCGTTTGGGCGCTTGGCTTTTGGGTTTCACACATGGCCCCATGCTGCTCTCTGATTGGTCTGCTCGATTAACCAGCAGGGCCAAGATGGATTTTCCTGAGTTTGTGAATGCACAAATATTGCGAGAATCCATCTTGCCATTCAAGGTTATATTATATTATAGCTCCATTGGAAGGAAATATTATGAGAAAACACTAAACTCCATTCCACCATGTTAATTTGGCACCTTTTTATACTGGATGCCCTTCTTTACAACAATATTCTCCGTTATTGTTGCCATCTGAAACAGATCTCCCAGCACAACAAAGAGTCTACCCCTGTGCTTCTAAGGTGTATTCCATCACATGCACAACAATGGAAGTGTGGGATCCCTGTGACTTCTACCCCCTATCAGCATTTACATAAAGGCATGCTAAATTATTCATTAATTATCAAAGCGTCCCCGGTGGATGGGATGACACACACACTGGCTGCTAATTGGCCCATCAATAATACACTGTGCCCCTCCTGAAGATGCCTCCTCAGGAATCTGCAGCAACCTTCTGCTCCTCTGCCTCCTCCGAGGTCTGACGTGAGGGACCACAACACATCTGCTCCGCACACTCTGTCAATGACCCGTGCTAACAGATGTACTCAGTGTTATGGGCCGGTTTTTCTAACACTTTGCATGGAGGAATTTATGTTCTAAACTGGTCAACATGTTCAGATAGTTTCAATGAAAGTGACAAGTTGTTAGAGTTATTCGGAATATTAGTGGAGTATCAGTGGAGTATTAGTGGAATATTAGTGTCGCTAACTACAAGGGTCACAGAGACAAAACAGTGTCATTAATAATTTGAACCTGCTGTGCCCATTATGATTCCAGGGGTCAAGTTGCTGGACGACAGATGTGTCACAGAATGAAAATGGTTGGGCAGCACGGTGCCACAGTGGTCAGCAGTCCTGCCACACAACAAGAAGGTTCAGGATTCCCAGACCAGATAGAGTGTTTCTGTGTGGAGATTACATGTCCTCCCTGCATAGGTATCTGCATGGATATACAGGTACCCTATGTACAATAGAGTTCTTTCTGGGGCCAAAACTCTCCTGAAAAAGATTTAGGATTCCCATTGAAACTTGTATGGTTAAATAAATGTTGTGTAATTTTCTGCTGGTGTTTTAAATCGTATACCAGCTTACATTTTTTATTGCGTTGTAGCTGTATAACCTTCTGAGTTAATGGGGAAAAAAAGTAGGTGCTATATGTGGGTGCTATTGACGACTATCTAACAACAAGGACATTCAGACAATATTAAGGACCTACTGAAGAAGAGATGATTATGTCAAAAGAAAATCCAAAATAAATAAATAAAATAAATATGACGGCAATTTCTCGCAAATGTGCCTGTAAACATTTTGGTATGGTTTATCAAAACTGAAATGACTGTAGAATTAATCATAAATTAACCATAAATTATCACTTGATGCTCCGAGATTACACTGCAAGATTTCTGTTTTTATGTTTTATCTGCTGTTGCTGCAGCCTTTTTAACAATTCATTTTTAAACAATACAAATGGTCTTCAAATTTTGTCCATCTCCAAATCGCCAATTGGTGGTTTACAGATTGTAGAATGTGATGGTGTCATAATCACAGATGGGGGCAAGAGCCATATTTCCCTATTGATTACATTGTATTTTTTCATGAAATGTCCAAAATGTAAATACTCAAATGTTAAACTTGATCATTTCTGTTAAAAACTAGACCCAAGAACTCAATTTGTTAGAACAAAAACCTGCATTTTAACAGTATTCATTTTAGGTGCCCCATCTGTATTAAATATTACTGGACTATAGTGTTGTGATGTCATCTGAAACCCAGCATTTGTGAAATTATTCCTTTTTCTGATATATCTTTTTTTTTTAAACATACAGTGAAATGTTGCCTGGATACATAACCCTACACGAGTCAAATATAAACGCTATACCTTATGGTTTCAGTTGAACCCATTTGTCTGCTGGGCACATTTTCCCATGTCGTCCGGCTTTGTAGAGCGCACTGCAGACCTATGGGTGCTTGGGTGCTTGGGAGCCTGTTGCGGCCTGCGGCTCTGCTTTTTTTACGCCGCTGGAAGCCTTAACGAGGTGACACTGAGCGCTTTCCTCCTTCCCTCAAGAAAACCTTTTAAGGACTTATAGAGAGCTGTCTGTAAGGATGTTAAAACGCCACTTAACAAATCAATCCACTCATTTGCATGGTGTGTGACTTTAGAAGCGCGCGTGTGTGTACGTGTGTGTGCGTCGCGGTGCCGTGGTGTGGGCGTGTAATCAAACGCACATGTGTAAAAGTGTTGTCAGCGCACAATTGTTTTCCCATGTATCGATTACGGATGAAAAAGCAAAACAGGTTGTCAGGTCTGTATACACTAAAGTGGCTGTTTCGAAGCGGGCCCATCAAAACATCCTGGGAGAACCGCACTCGGCAACGCAGCAGTGAAAATATGGCACAGACCACAGTTGAAGCTAATTAACTTACGGGGATTAGATTGACACAATATGTGGATGGGAGATGTTATGATTACTGTGCATTTTTCAAGCTGGAATAGTCAATCGCATTAGCATCCATCTGGAACCACGGCTCTACTGGCTTGTGTGCCTTGATGATCTACCTTCTATAAAAATGGCAAGAGGAATCCGAAAAGTAAACACAAAACATAATAAGTCAAGGGGTGGTATTCTGAAGTGTACAGCTGGGAAAAAGTTGACTTGTGTAGATGTTCTTTTTCGTTATGACATAAGCATTCACATATTTAAAACGTGTTTGAGTCTGCTATATAGTTATAATCTCTGACACCCGTGGATCATTATGTTATATTTTGTACATTTTAAATTGTAATATTCATCTAAAATAACGTAATAAAAGAAACCAGTCCACCATCTTTTGTAAACATCATCACAACAAAGAGCTGTAGAGCTTTTTTGCATTAATTCAATTGCATATGCTCAGAAATGCTTTGAAAAACATGCATTTTTACTGTGAGCAGCGCCTCTCCACAGATCTGACCTGTAACTTGAGCTGATAGTGACACATAAATGTCATACTGCATGTCAAAGCAAAACAAACATCTCCATACACACTTAGGTGGCGGACTATCCACTAGAAAGGTTACATAATACACCTTTAAATGTCAGATAATCAACAATATGTAACCAGTATGAACAAAGGAATTAGCATAAAAAAGAGAAAGGCAAAAGGCCAGAAGGATTTTAAACTGAAAATTTGGATAGAAACAAGAAAATATGAAATATATTTAAAAATAGTTATACCTTAAATATTTAATTATTGCAGAGACACATAAAATTATAATGAAACACATTTTTAAAAATACATATAAATAATAAAATTAAGTAAAGTAACAAGCTCAAAGTTCTCCAGGACCCACGTGAAGACTGCTTTTGTTTGGGTTTGGAGTCTCTCTCTTTCGCCCTCTCTCCCTCCCTCTCTGTCTCTCTGTCTTTCTTTCTCTCCTTTCTCTCTGCTGCATGTTCTCCAGTCATCTGATCCTCCAGAAGTGCTGTGCCTCAGGTTGACAAGCGCTCTGATTAAAGGACTTATTAGCTGCCTGCAAATGAGAAGCCCATTGTCACTGAAACAGGACAGAGAAGACCCCATAGACAGCAGAGAGAGAGGAGGAGAGAGAGACAGAGAGAGGGAAGACAAGAGAGAGAAAGAGACAGAGAGAGGGAAGACAAGCGAGAGAGAGAGACAGAGATAGAGAAGGAATGAGAGACAGGGAGAGAGAAGGAATGAGAGAGAGAGAGAGAGAAGAAATAAGAGAGACAGAGAGAGAAAAGGAATGAGAGAGAGGGGGGAGAGACAGAGATAGAGAAGGAATGAGAGAGAGAGGGAGGGAGACAGAGAGAGAAGGAATGAGAGAGAGAGGGGGGATAGAGATAAGAGAAGGAATGTGAGAGACAGAGAGAGAGAATGAATGAGAGAGAGACAGAGATAATGAAGGAGAGACAGAGAGAAGCAATGAAAGACAGAGAGAGAGAGAGAGCAAGATTGAGACAGAGTCAGAGAGAGAGAGAGAGAGAGGAAGAGAAAGAGATAAGGAATGAGAGAGAGAGAGGGAGCAAGACAGGGAGAGAAACAAAAAGAGAGAGAGACAGAAACAAAGATGGAGAGAGAGACAAGTAAGGAATGAGAAAGAGAGAGAGGGCAAGAGACAGAGAAGCAGACAGAGAGAGGCAGAGAGAGAGAGAAAAAAAATGAAAGAGGCAGAGATAGAGAGAACAAGATAGAGAGAACGAGACAGAGAGAGAGAGAGACAGACAGAGTGAGAGAGAGAGAAGGGCCCCCAACATGGCGGGAAGGATGGAAAGCGCAACAGCTGACGTAAGGAATGAGATCCTTGAAGCTGTCACTGAGCTAACAAACCATTTCCTCCGTTCTCTTTAAAGCTACATTTACACAGGCCTCTGGAGCGACGTAGATGAGATAAGAGATCAGCCAGCAGCCAGTTTAAATGGTAAGGCTTTTTAGACAGTTAAAATATAAAGATATGTTTTGATTGCTTCAATAAATCACAAACACAAAGTTCTTCGATACTACAAAATACACTGTATATTGTAATCTGTAAGGCATCCACCCAATGACCCACTGTATTGTCACTCTTTTCTATTGAATTCACTTATATTGATCCAAAGAAAATAATTTAGATTTTTAATGATGCATTTACAACACATTTAAATGCTAAAAGGTCAATGAATGAATGTGGCATATAATCCAGTCCATCACTTTCCCTGCATTGTAAACATACTCCACCCTGTACGTCCGTCTGATTGGCAGTTCTTAGCCCCTCCCCTCTCATTAGCCAGGTCACCAGTGTGTAGGCCGTAGCCATGGGTCACCGAGTCTACCCTCTGCCAAGTGGAACCAGAAACTCCAGCTCGCTCCCTCTCCTCCCATCTCTGTCATTATCCTCGCTCGCCCCACTTGAAAAGCAACAATATCAAGTTATATGGTGAGAAGGAGCAGTATGATTGGCAACGTATCTCCCAAAACAAACATGTCATGGTGGATTTGGTCCTAGTCAGACAAGTGACAGAGTGTAGGCCCAGCGCAGGCTCAGTGTAGACCGAGTGAAGACTGCCAAAGTGGGCTAAGTGGTGCAATTTACAGGGCACACAATACAGTAAACATGTGTGATTGAGTCAAGGGCCACAGACACTGCTGCATCAAACTGGGCAGATTACAGGCACAGTGTGTACTGGTCTGAAAGAGAGAAAGAGAGAAAGAGAGAAGAAAGAAATATGAGACAGAGAGAGAGAGAGACAAAGAGACAAAGAGAGAGAGACAAGGAAGAAATATGAGAGACTGAAAGAGAGAGAGACAGGGAGACACAAATTCAGAGAGAGAGAGAGACAGCAGGAGAGAGAGAAGAAAGAAATAAGAGAGAGACAGAAAGAGACACAGAGAGAGAGGCAGAGAGAGAGACAAAGAGAGAGAGAGACAGAGAGAGAGACAGTGAAAGAGAGACGGTGAAAAGGAAGAAATATGAGAGACAAAGACAGCGAGAGAGACAGAGACGAGGACACAAGGAGAGAGAGAGAGAGCAAGAGGGAGAGACACGGACACAAGGAGAGAGATGCACAGAGAGACAGAGAAAGATAAGGAAGGAATGAGAGAGAAGGAATAAATTAGAGAGAGAATGAATGAGAGAGAGAGAGAAAGTGAGAGAAAAGGAAGAAATATGAGAGACAGAGCAATAGAGAGACAAACAGAGAGCGAGAGAGAGACAAGGGCACAAGGAGAGAGACACACAGAGAGAGTGAAGGAATGAATTAGAGAGAAAGAATAAGAGAAAGAGAGACAGGAAGACACAGAGGGAGACAAGGAAGAAATGAGAGAGAGAGAGAGAGACAAGGAAGGAATGAGAGAGGTATAAAGAGAGAGATAGAAAAGGAAGGAATAAGAGAGAGAGACAGAGACACAGATAGAGACAAGAAAGGAATGAGAGAGAGACAGAGACACAGAGAGAGACAAGAAAGGAATGAGACAGAGACAGAGAGAGAGAGAGAGAGAGAGAGAGAGAGATTTTTTATTTTTTATTATTATTATTATTAGTCTGTCTACATCTCCAAAGCTCAAAATGCTCTGTTCCACCTTGTGATGTCACTACCTACCTACCTTTTCCCTTTAGTTCAGTGGAGATTGGCAGTTCTAGGACTGAAATTAACCAAATGATTCTAGTGTATGGAGTTTAAAAACAGTGGAGCACTTCCTGTATTACCACATGACAGAACAGAATGTTTTCAGTCTGAGAGAAGAACTCATCTTAAATATGAAGGTTTGTGTGTGAATGAAAACACAACACCAGGTATGTACTACTACTACTACTACTACCATAGCAGTAGCAGTAGTGGTAGTAGTAGCAGTAGTTGTCGTAAAGGCACTCCCTACTACTGTATTTTCTAACTTTTTATTTTCAACTTTTCTTCACAAACTGACACTTGCCTGATGTAAAACTATGACAAATATTTACCACAGGTACTATCCACCAAACCAAGGCATAATTAGAAAAACATGAAAACCTGTAATGAAATTATGCAACACCACAAAGACATAAGAAACACATTAAAAAGCACTAACAGCCCCAAGTCTGTAATGACCACAGTGACGCCCGTGCAGCACTGAGCCGTCTGCTGAGGGCCAGGACAGGGGCTGGGCTGGGGCGTATTTGGATAGCTGTTAGCGTAGCCTCTTCCAACGTGATTATACGGACCTGGCTCCCGACTGCAGAGGAGAGCAGACGAGGCATGATTAGGACAAATGAGTGGACTGATCAGCTCAAGTGGAGTTAGTGAGAGGTTAGTGTGAGAACCAGAACTAGACAGGGAAGAATGGGAAGCAATGGACGCTAATGGATTTGGGAGTTTCGATACAATTACAAATAATAGCTGTAATCATGAGTAGTACAGTATGAGGGGATGTACAGCTTTTAAAAGTGCTGTATTACGTAAATTCTTGTGAGCTTTAAGCCAAATTGTAATGGTGTTGCCTCAAAAAAAACATACGTGGAGTTGTGTTTTGTTTTATTCACACACATTTCAGTAATCCCTTATTATTAGTCTGTACATCTCCAAAATGCTCCACCTTGTGCTGTCATGAAGTGGAACCTTTTGCTTTTACTTCCCTAGAGACCGGCAATTCCAGGGCTGAAAATATCCAAATGATCCTAGTGAAGGTGTGTGGAGTTTAAAAGCACTTAAGAGCACTTCCTGTATTACCACGATGACATCACAAAGTGGAACAGAGTGTTTTCTGTCTGAGAGAAGAACTTAGCCTAAATATGCAGGATTTGTGCGCTAAACATGTGAGAATGAAACAAAACACAACTCCTTTTTTCCTCATTAAAAACATAAATGGAGTTGTGTTTTGTTTCATTCACACATTTTCTTCCTCAAACAGAAAACACTGTTCCACCTTGTGATGTCATGTGGTAATACCGGAAGTGTTTATACAGCAATTATACTGTAATGATCTGGTATTTTGTGTTTAGCTCAGAGTTGACTCCCTTTGTTGTTCTTGTAAATGTTCATGTGTTGTTAATGTAGTTGCTTTTGTATGTGACACTTGGTTGCTATAGCGACAAGTTGACGTGAAGCTTCTGTTGGTCAGTTCATGGTCTGTTTTGGAGACTGGCTCTAGTGAGTTGAGGCTGCTGTTGTTTTGCTCTTGTTTTGGCCTGGGTTACAGCCTACAGTTGCCCATGTGTTCAGAGGCAAAAGACAAAATTAAATCAATCAACTGGACAAATCATTGTAGGAGTGAAGATGTTTCGCTGCTCATCGAAGACACTTGTTCAGTTCGGTCAGATTACGGGTGGACACTGCCTTATCTGAAATGAAGGGCTAACTCCATGGGCTCAGAAAATAAACAAACTAGAAGAAATTTGGCGCTTTTCCTTACACCAGAACGCTACAGTATTATTACAAAATATTGAACATTGCTAAAGTTGGTGTAATCCATTTTTTTGCTGTCCATTCACTCCCCAGTTACACCCATGCATTTGCAACACTTTAGCCATAAAGTACAGAGATGTCAATATGTCTCTACTGTCTCTATCAAACAACCATCACATAAACAAGGTCATAGTTGCATACAGGACAAAGTGTAGAGGAGAGCAGCTAGAGTGTAGAGGAGAGCAGTTACAGTGTAGAGGAGAGCAGCTCGAGTGTAGAGGAGAGCAGCTCGAGTGTAGAGGAGAGCAGGAGGGCAGTTAGAGTGTAGAGGAGAGCAGTTAGAGTGTAGAGGAGAGCAGTTACAGTGTAGAGGAGAGCAGCTCGAGTGTAGAGGAGAGCAGCTCGAGTGTAGAGGAGAGCAGCTCGAGTGTAGAGGAGAGCAGCTCGAGTGTAGAGGAGAGCAGCTCGAGCGTAGAGGAGAGCAGCTCAAGTGTAGAGGAGAGCAGCTCAAGCGTAGAGGAGAGCAGCTCGAGCGTAGAGGAGAGCAGTTAGAGCGTAGAGGAGAGCAGCTCGAGCGTAGAGGAGAGCAGCTCGAGCGTAGAGGAGAGCAGTTAGAGCGTAGAGGAGAGCAGCTCGAGCGTAGAGGAGAGCAGCTCAAGTGTAGAGGACAGCAGCTCAAGCGTAGAGGACAGCAGCTCAAACGTAGAGGACAGCAGCTCAAGTGTAGAGGAGAGCAGCTCAAGCGTAGAGGAGAGCAGCTAGAGTGTAGAGGAGAGCAGCTCAAGCGTAGGAGAGCAGCTCAAGCGTAGAGGAGAGCAGCTCAAGTATAGAGGAGAGCAGCTCAAGTGTAGAGGAGAGCAGCTCAAGTGTAGAGGAGAGCAGCTAGAGTGTAGAGGAGAGCAGTTAGAGTGTAGAGGAGAGCAGCTAGAGTGTAGAGGAGAGCAGTTAGAGTGTAGAGGAGAGCAGCTCAAGTATAGAGGAGAG
Organism: Periophthalmus magnuspinnatus; assembly: GCF_009829125.3. Taxonomy (NCBI): domain Eukaryota; kingdom Metazoa; phylum Chordata; class Actinopteri; order Gobiiformes; family Gobiidae; genus Periophthalmus; species Periophthalmus magnuspinnatus. Next base: position 29,745,771 of record NC_047126.1, read on the forward strand.
CAGCTCAAGCCTAGAGGAGAGCAGCTCAAGTGTAGAGGAGAGCAGCTCAAGCGTAGAGGAGAGCAGTTAGAGTGTAGAGGAGAGCAGCTAGAGTGTAGAGGAGAGCAGCTAGAGTGTAGAGGAGAGCAGCTCAAGTGTAGAGGAGAGCAGTTAGAGTGTAGAGGAGAGCAGGAAGGAGGAGAAGGACAACATCATTGAGTGAGGGTGTCTGCAGTAACACATCATCTCATCTCTCAGCCTCATCACAACACTCAATTATGTCATAGAAGAGGAGGAGGACGGAGGAGGGAGAGAATGTCAGAGTGTGAGAGAGGGAGGGGGGGAGGAGGAGAGGGTCAAAGGGAGGGACAGACAGCCAGAGACAAAGAGAGAGGAAGGAGAGAGAGTGAAAGAGGAAAAAGAGAGAATGTGAGAGAGAGGGTAGTGATGGAGATGGTGAGAATGAGAGGGAAGGGAGGGAAACAGAAGGAAGAGAGTAAGAGTGAGAGGAGACGATAGGAGAGGGTGAATGGGAGGGAGAGGCAAAGAGAGAGGGGGGTGTGAGAGAAAGAGAAGGAGGAGAGAGAGTGAAAGAGGAAAGGGGAGATTGTGAGAGAAAAGAGGAGGCTTCGAGGGGGTAGTGACAGAGTGAGAAAGAATGAGAAAGAGAGGGAGGGAAAAGGTATGAAGAGAAAGTAAGAGAGGGAGTGAGCAGAGAGGAGAGGGAGAAAGGAAGGAAGAAAGAGAGAGTGAAAGGATGGACAGGGAGAGATGTGGGAGAAAAGAGAGAAAGAAAAGAGAGGGAGGACAAAAGAGAGTGTGAAAGGGGATAGAGAGAGAGGAGGAGAGAGGAAAGAAGAGAGAGAGTTAAAGAGGAAAGGCAGAGAATGTGAGAGAGAGGGGGTGGTGATGGAGAGACAGTGAGAAAGATGGGAAGAGAAAGTAAGAGGGACTGAGAGGAAAGGAAGAGAGGCAGGACAAAAGATAGTGAAGGAGGATAGAGAGAGATAGTGAAAGAGAGGGAGAAAGAAATAGAGTGAAAAAGGATAGAGAGAAAGAGGGAGAAAGAGAGAAAGAAAGAGTGACAAAGGATAGAGAGAAAGAGGGAGAAAGGGAGGAAGAAAGAGGGAAAAATTATAGCGAGAAAAAGGGAGAGGGAGGAAGAAAGAGCGTAAAAGGATAGAGAGAGAGGAAGGGGGAGAGAGAGGAAGAGAGGGAGGAAGAAAGAAAGAGAGGAGTGGGAAGGAGGGAGAGAAAGAAGGAGAGAAAGAGAGGGGGGAGAGGGGTGCAGCTCGTAAAACACTGATGGCACAGTAAACATGTCCTGCCCTTCTGCATGACAATACTCCTCCAGTGAACGGCCAGAGACATGAACCAGATAACCCCCAGCCCCACGCACAAGCTCCCATCCCACATCCCAGACACCAGCAGCACAGAGCGGGCCTGTGTCCGCCCCGCACGATAAATACACCGGGAGATGGACACATTCATTATTAATTATGATACTTTGAAGAATATATCAATGGGCATTTGGAAAGTTTGCAGCAGCACATATGAAACTCCACTAACTGAATCACTAACGCATTCATGAAACTTTGTATGAATCTGATTATTAACAGTATAATAATATGGGGATTGATGAGATAGCTAAAGTAAATCTGTGTGGCTTAGTGGTACAGCTGCAGCACATATGCAGGACATATGCGAGTTTGCCAAATCATTTCCGCTGTACTTGATCTTGTCAGCAAAACAAACTGGGCAAATTTATAGCATCGCAAAAAACAAAACAAGATTGTGTGTTAGTGCTAGCAAACGTTAAATATCGCTACTTCAAGGGACGGTACAAGACTTTTTGACATGCAATAAACTATGCCGTCTTACTCCTCGTTTAAATATATTGGAAAAAAGCTCAAAATGAGATGATGTGTGCATATAATTTAGTTAAAATATTTGAGTCATCGTGGTGAATAATGTTCCAGTGAACCTGTTCCCACTGTTCCCCTCTCTCTTACGCTAACAACCCTTCACTTACACAAAGCCCCAGTACAGCAGCTAAAAACGACAATCACATTTCAGTCAATCAGAGCTAGCGGTTAGCTCCTGGCCCCTGCAGTGGTTTACCTCAGCTCACACATGGATTCCTCTGGGACGTCCGGTGAGAGTAAGACATGGTGGGAAATAGCCGAGCCGGGTCCGAGCGCGGCTGCATGAGAGGTGAATGTAAACAGCCATGATCTCTGGATTTGGCTGGTGGTCTGGAGACTAGAGCTATCATGTCTGCCGTTTGTGGGAAAAATGCAGAATCCACTTATGTCTTGGGTTCAATTGTATGACTGTAGATTTTCCATACAAAGCCTTGAGACTTCCAGTAAGTAAACAGGCAAGCAAGAGCTGGCCTTCGTTATAAATTCAGAAATGGTCAAAAGGTGAAAGCTGATGGTCATATTTACGTGCAGTAACCACTCGAGCTTCGCTTAAGGACACAAAAATAGCATGCAATAGTGGGAAGAGTGTGAACCACTAATCACATGTTTAGAGAACTTGAATTGACTTGAATTTTATTATTATTATTATTTCAAACGTAATTTTCCAAAGCAACACTGTGTTTCCTCTAGGTTTACTGGTTTGGCAGAGGGGGTTTGGCCGCATTCGTGCACACGCGCAATCACATACTCGTGCATGTGGGAGGAGAAAAACATAGATCTATATACTCAAAAGATTTAGAAAGATCATCATTTGTAGTACTGTTATATTTCATATTGTTTAAAACTTTCAGAAGTGTGGGCATTTTAATTAAACAAGCTTATAGTTGGTTTCATTTTATATTAAAGCAGTAATGAATTCTGAAGTTATTATTACAGTTATTTCTGGTGTTTGTCTGAGTAAAAGCAGGAGCAGATGTGTTTAACTAAATAATAAAATAAAACATCTGGTGACTCACAACTTTGACTCAAAGATCCCGATGTGTCCCACAGTCGGTGGGTACGTGAAGTGCAACAAAGGAATTCCCAACATCATATCCACTTTGACAACAGACTTGTTGATGGTAAAATTATTGAGTGAGAACTTGAAGCTGTCGGCACATTAGAATGACAAGCCTCAGTCAGGGACCTTCTCAAAGGCTAATAAAGGGGGTAAATGGGGCTGGGAGGTCAGAGGTCACGTTACTCATACAAGGAAAGGGTTATCTCAGCTGGCTGAAGCAGTGAGGTCACCATAACAGCTGGCACAGTACTGCTAATAACAAGTATCTGTTATATATCTGCATAATAATATTTTGCCGAAACATATTACCTAAATTGTCTTGTTTATATTAGAAACTGACTTAACATACAGCAGTTTACTATGGGTTAATTTAGCACAGCATACGTTAATTGCTACAACTACACTCAATTTTCATGTCTTGATATTTTGTAAGAGCTAAAAACAAGCTGCAGCCACAGTAACTCTCCTTCTGTAGAGTTTGAGAGGGTGAAATTGGGTACTGAAAATAATTTATCCATGAGTTATGAAGTACATGACTGACTACAAACTGGATTAAAGTTTTAATATGCAGTCCTTTGGAAAGACAAATCCCCAGACTCTCCCAAAATCACATATAAAAAGGGTGTGCCACTTGTGTGCAGCTTCCAGCCTTCACATTTGTGTACATCACTCTGCTGGTGTGGCCCATCCAACACACTCTGAGGAGATGTTTAAAGAGTCAAACTACAGTCAAGTGCCTCGCCCATGTGTCGGTCAGTGGAGACAAGTGAACAGATGAATGAAATGAACCAAACAAGTAAACGGGGCACAAGAACAATAAGTTCTATGGGAATGGACTGTGAGTGATACAAAGTAATAATACGTGCATGCTTCTAACCACTTTTTTATCAAACGTTATTGGCTAGCTTCTGTCATATGTCAAATCTAACCAATCAGAGTGAGTTTAAATGTTTAGAACAAGCCAACTTTACGCAATAGAAAAACATTAATTAGACGTATTGTGGTTAAAATCTAAACTGTGACAAGGCTCGTCTTTAGGCTTTAAGTGGATGTAATGGGAATATATTATTGATTGTCATGTTTAAAGAGAAGAAGCAGATATTTAAAAGAATACGTAGTAGAATTAATCTACAGGTAATGTGATTACAATTATTACTAAAATAATAATAAAACTAAATTCTGTCCAGAATTATTCACCTTATTCCTGATGTTGCCATGGATGCTGCCATGGATGCTGCCATTCTCATTCAGATTGTATTATTTTGCATGGAGCTGCTGATCTTGACAGTAAATAAGTTCTAATAAGCGTGTTGGTCTAACTTCAGAGCTGTTTTAAAGCCTCCAGAGAATCGCTGCAGTGTTGACTTATTGGTGCACATCAACGTTGAAGATTTTACGCAAATTAACCTAATTTAAATCATATTTTAGCAGGATTCCCACTTAACTGGAACCCTAACCCTAACCCACCACAAAGAAAGCACAGTTAGTTTATAGCAAAAGTGGGCGGGGCTGCAAAAGGGAGCTGCTTCTGCCCTACTACGCCCCACTCTTCTAATCTGCAGTGGCTTTAAAACATACAAGACACAAAACAATACTTATAAATTATTTTAAAAAGTGGTTTAAAGGTCCTATATTATGCAAAATTGACTCTTGTTACATTCACACTTGTTTGAGTAGAGCTGCGTTATTAGTCTGCCTACATCTCAAAATGCTCTGTTCCACCTTGTGATGTCATGAAATGGTAGTTTTCAAGTTGCCTTTACCTACCAACAGCTACCTTTTCCTTTAGTTCAGTAACTGGCAATTCCAGGCTGAAAGTGTCCAAATTATTCTAATGAAGGTACATGGAATTTAAAAACACAGTGGAGCACATCTTGTATTACCACATGGCATCACAAGGTTGAACAGAGTTTTTCATTTGAGAGAAGAAATACGCCTAAATATGCAGGGTTTGTGCGTTAAACATGTGAATGAAACAACGTGTGGTTTTTGATGAGGAAACAAGATTATAACACAGATCAGAAAACAGTGTAACATAAGAGACTGGTTTTCAGGGCTTTTTTCAGCCTTTTTCAAATAATCCTGATTTTAATTATGCTGCACTGACCCATAACCAAACTTAAAAATATGATCTAGCAATAGCTTTCTTTTTAGTTAGCCGTCCAAGCTGTCTTCTTCTTTCCCTCCTCTCATCTACCCCAGCATGTAAACCAGCGCCCTTAATCACCCGGCACATGTCAGCAGACTCTCCTTACATGTTTCATACAGAGCCTGCGGTTTAGACTGCCACATATCAGGGGCTTACAGCAAAGCCCCGGCCCCGTGACAGTGCAGGTAAACAGCGGCGCGCACGCTAGCTAACCCGCTAACGCACTCATGCTAACAGACGCTCCCATACGCCGCAGTGTGTCGGGGAGGCTGACAGTGCACAGAGACGTGTAGTTATCTGCCGGAGGAGGGCTCAAGTTCTTAACCTCTCCTGCGACCCCGTGGTAAAAACAACAGAAGCCCCTGATCTCTGTGGCACGCCGCCAGGAGACCACGCTGTCTTCACCGCGCAGTTTGACGGGCCAAGAAACAGGGAGTGTGTCTTTACAAGCAAGTCTCTGAGTACGTTGTAGGCATGTCAGCACGGTAACAATGTGCACTGTATTCACAAGTATGTGTTTTAACCTACTGCTGTCAGTTCAAAGAGCGTGGGAAGTAGTGCAAAATAAGCTAGCGTGTCACAGTAACATATTTTGAAGAACAACATATTGCTACAGAGATGTGTTGCGATGAATGATAACACTGAAACTACTTCATGCGTCTGATACAAGTAAAATACAGCAAGATAAAAATAAACAATAACAACAATTAGCCATACAAGTGACTTATTCAACCCTCTACAGCTCAAATGTTAGCGTATTACAGCAAAAATAACAAATATCCCCCCAATTTTGCTAAGGTAAAGTACCCACGATAAATATTGAGCCTCAGAACACATTGTTCCAGCTTGCCTATACTGAACAAAAAGTCGCTATAGTAATTATTGTGACAGGCCTAGCTTTACCTGGTTTATTCTCTGGGACTTATCTATCTGCTATTAGTTCCAATGGGCGTGATTGACAGGTGGATTTACCAATAAGAGAGGTTAAAATGTCTTGCACACATATGCCACACATCAGTTGCTTTTAAACCTTTCATATCAAGTACCAGTTAGATCATATTTGGCTTTCAGAGTCTTAATTCTTAGTCTTATATCATGCCGCTAACTATAGATAGCGTAGTCCTATATAATGATAAACCCAATGGTAGAAAAACATCGTGCAAACATGTATATCTGCAGCACTTGTAGCCGCTTCAAATCACCCAGTGAAATTTTAAGTCATGATTATAACCAAATGATTCTGCGCTGGCACAGATTAGCTATGAATACATGTACACTGATGGTACTGACAGCACTCGCGCGGCAGAACCTCCACAGATGTACAGCGCTATAAACCCGGCTAATGCTTGCCATAATGTTTATACCTGGGTCTATTTTTCATCGCTGACACTGACACTCACTCATAACAAAAACAAGCGACCGTTTTGCACAGCGCCGTGATCCTTTACGGTGAGAGCTTTTTAATGGGCTTTCCAGATTGGGCCCTAATTAGCTGTTAATCATGTCGGGCTCATAAGTGCAGAGAGGAGACAGGCTGCTGCGTCGTTAGCATTAGCGCTATAGTGTTTGCGTGCCCGCTCCTGCTGTCTAGCCTTGTGCGCAGGAGCCATTAGCGACACACAAGCTAAAAGAGAGCCAAACAGCCCATTAGCTAGCAGTCTTCCCCTGGTCGCGCTCCTCTCTCTGCAGACCCGGCCACAGTCACCAGCTGACAGGGCTAATGCCAGTGATCTGTCACCACCTCAGTGCTGTCCGCCCACACAGCGCTATGCTACGACCAGGCGAAGGCTTTCATCTGTGCAGGCTCCACATATCTATACTGGAAGCGCACAAGGTCAAAGAGAAAAAAACTTGGTTGAGTGTGAATTAGGAATGTAACGATATCCAAATCACATGGTGCCATATTATTATTATTATTTCAGTTTCAACAATATTTATTGCAATATTGGGGGAATATAATATTTCATAAAAGCCATATTAGCCAGCCAATTATACCTTTTTAAAGTGCAAAATATCAGTTTATGTTAAGAAGAACAACAATGTAAACAACAGCCTGGTGGAGCAATAAAAAGGAATGTCCAACCTAAAGTTTAATTACATCGCAACGTTATAGTTTTAACACTTTCTTGTTCTGCATCCACTTTGAATGAGGCCCTATTTGTGTTGTGCTTTACAAAAAAAATCTTCCCTTGCCTACCCAATAAATAAAACTGGACCAGTAATGTTTATATTCCAGTTGTTTTTTTTCCCATCATCCTCAAAAAACAAAAAAACAAACAAAAAAACAACAACAACCACCACCAATTCCAAAAATAACCCTATTTATTTTATCAGAATTACTTCCAGTTGCATAAAATTAAACTAAAAGAAAGTGAACCATTGAAATAAATACCTATCAGCTCCTGTCTCTGTAATGGACCTGTTCAGTGGGCTCAGCTGTGTGTGGATCAATGTCCCAATTAGACCCTAAAGCACAGAGTCAAGCTGCTGTGCATATGGCCTCACCATCAGGTTCTGCAGAGGTGAGTTGGACAAAGGGAAGGCTAATGTCATTGGACTTCACTTTGATAATCATTAGGGCTGGATTTATTCAAATTGGGAACTTTCTAGAAATGACTGTAATAACAATATCATCTGCAAAGATGATGCAGTTCATATTCCAGGAGCACTGACATTGGAGAGAAGAAAAATTAAGTGCTAAACTTGATTGATCACATTTCAGAACATGTTTGTAGTGGTATGGCTTTAAACTTGTCTCCATGGAGAAAAGCAGGTGACGACACCAGGCCAAATAACAGGTCAAATCTGTGGAGAGGCGATCCTGGTCACAGTAAGAAGGTATTTTTGTGCAATCAAAATGCATGTAATTATAAATAGGTAAGACATGTTAAATATTACAGGGCAGAACTATCCAGGAGAAGCAATTACATCCACCACAGACACAAGCATAGTGCACCTTTAGTGTTCCATAACTCACTGCATTATACAGTACTGATTCTCTTACATGTCCACTATCTCTCAGTCTCTGTGTATACCAGATGCCACTACAGTCTCCTGTGCCTTCCCATCCAGCTTGTCCAGACTGCAGAGCCAAACGCAGGGCTGAGTGATTAATGACAGGGTCCTGGTCACATCAGTGCTGTTTAACATTGCCCACCACAGCAGTGAAGCGGTCACAGAGCCCACCCAAACCCATCAGGCCTCATTATGAACGGGCACACGCCACTCAACACAGCGCGACTAGTGTAATGTAGGAGCAACTACACATTAAAACATGTACTGGATGATAACAATAACTTTATGGATACAACGTAATAGAGTAATACCAGGTAATAGGGTTGGGTTGTATAAATGCAGTATGACTCAACTGACAGGTGTGAGTTTTCAGTAGATTACGCATTATGGGCATTGTTTAAAAGTACTGTAGGTCTGACAACACTAATCAAATTATTGAAATCATTATTAATACTGGACTATAGTCATATTAAAATATCCTCAATAAATTAATCAAAAACATAAATGCCAGATCAACCAATTGAATAACATTTTCAGCTGTGCTTCCTGAACAATAAAACAAACCTCGATTTGGCCTAAATTATGAGATACCAAAAATTAGGGATGGTCCATCCATCCATCCATCCATTTTCTTCCGCTTATCCGGGGCCGGGTCGCGGGGGCAGCAGTCTAAGCAGGGACTCCCAGACTTCCCTCACCCCGGACACGTCCTCCAGCTCCTCCGGTGGGACCCCAAGGCGTTCCCAGGCCAGCCGAGAGACATAGTCCCTCCAGCGTGTCCTGGGTCTTCCCCGGGGCCTCCTCCCGGTGGGACATGCCCAGAACACCTCCCTAGGGAGGCGTCCAGGAGGCATCCTGAGCAGATGCCCGAGCCACCTCAGCTGGTTCCTCTCAACGTGTAGGAGCAGCGGCTCTACTCCGAGCTCCTCCCGTGTGACCGAGCTCCTCACCCTATCCCTAAGGGTGCGCCCGGCCACTCTGCGGAGGAAGCCCATTTCAGCCGCTTGTATCCGCGATCTTGTCCTTTCGGTCATTACCCAAAGCTCATGACCATAGGTGAGGGTAGGAACGTAGATTGACCGGTAAATCGAGAGCTTCGCCTTCCGGCTCAGCTCCTTCTTTACCACAACGGACCGATACAGCGACCGCATCACTGCAGACGCTGCACCGATCCGCCTGTCAATCTCCCACTCCATCCTTCCCTCACATGTGAACAAGACCCCGAGATACTTGAACTCCTCCACTTGGGGCAGAGACTCACCACCCACCCGGAGAGAGCAAACCACCTTTTTCCGGTCGAGAACCATGGCCTCGGATTTGGAGGAGCTGATTCTCATCCCAGCCGCTTCACACTCGGCTGCAAACCGCCCCAGTGCCTGCTGCAGGTCCTGGCTCGAAGAAGCCATCAGGACAACATCATCTGCAAACAGCAGAGATGAAATCCTGTGGTTCCCAAACCAGGCCCCCTCCGGCCCCTGACTGCGCCTAGAAATTCTGTCCATAAATATAATGAACAGAACCGGTACAGAACAGGGATGGTCCAATATGGATTTATTTTAGCTGATATCAATATTCACACATAATAGACAAAAATATCATTTGTCTGGTATTAAATTATGTGGATATGATATTGATTTTTTTTAGCTGATACCAGTGTCCCATATGTGACCTACTGCTGTGGCTGGTAACCAATAATTGTAGATACCTATATTTAGCATTTATTTATCTTAACTTGAAGTAAAGATCATTAATTAATTTTTCACTTTTGGAAAAAATAATAACAAAATGTATTTACATGTTTGTGTAAACCTACAGCCATAAAACTCTTTTCTATTTCAGTTTTGACTAGTCTGTTTAAAAAGGGCACACAGAGAATCAGGTAGCGCCAAAAAATATCAGTCGATACCAAAATCAACAAATCAGTGTCAATATCAGGTGATATCGATACTGGAACTGATTCTACATTAAATAATATGTTTAATATGTTTGCACTGTCACAATACAACCACATCTAGCTGCTCTTCTATTTACATTAGAAATACAAAAATATCAGCCCATACATTTTACTAATGTTATTTGAAAAACATCCCCTCAATGTCACAAAACTGATATCAGCACCAATATTTTGCCCATTCTTATCTAAAATACTCAACATAACCTTTGTGTAACCTCCAGTCACATAGACCTTCATTAAAGAATAACAATCTTAACCAAAAACAATTAACATTGCCAATTAACTGACCTTTCCCAGACCTAAAAAAGGCCCAGAATAAAGAGATACGTTGCTTTTGCTCTGTGGATCCGCATACTTTCCTAATCACCCACGAGCGTTTGAGTCTTGACCTTGGCGTAACTCAAATCTTTTAAGGAGCAACCTCTAAGTGAAGATGACACATGATTCAGGTTCAACTTATCCGAGACAATAAATCCATGTGGTGTTTATGACCTTCTGAGCAAGAGCAAAGTAATCTGATCTGCAAGACTCGCTTTGTTTTCCCCGAGAAACGCGAGTATGTACGAACTGGGAGAAAACATCTGCAATCAAAATATGACAGCCCATCTGACATGGACGTGAACTGAAGATGAGGAGGATTCCGAACTCAAAAATGTCTCATCAGGATGGTATATATGGAGAGGAGGAAGAGGAAAGAGGCGATCAGAGGTCGCACGGGGTCACTCAGTCGACACAGCAATCATGTAGAAAGATCTAGGCTCAGGTAACAGGAAGAACCATGAGACAAGCAGGAAATAACACTGTCTCTTTGAATTAACGTTTCCAGATAAAGACGGAAATGGAGGGATGGACTGAACTTCATGGTCAAGATAGTCACAGATTTTTGTCAGTGTAATAAAAAGATGAATGCTGATGTTTCTGGTACTGCGCATGTAAAATAATGTGGTGTATAGAGGTATAGAAATATATTCAGATGAGTGGACAAACTCTCTGTTGCGACTTTGCACATCAGATGTTATTTGGCATTTGTTGTATAAATGTGTGATTTTCTGTGGCAAATATATAAATAAAATGACTCAATTCAGATATATCCATAAATGTTTTGAAAAATATAAATGCTGAATAAGAAATGTAAGTTATTTCATGGAGATGTGTGGTATAATATGTTTGAAATCAGTGTTAAAGCATTAAGTTAAAAGCCTTAAAATATTTTATCAATGAAATAAATAAATAAATAAATATAAACAGGAACTCTGTAGTGTTGTATCTTGTAGTTTTGTCACAGTACTAAAATATCAAACTCAATTTTGATACTAAGAAACTGACTCAATACCAATTACAATACCACAATGATGATAAAAAATGCTCCTTTTGCAGTAACAGAATGTAATTTTCATATGTACTTTCTTTATCTTAGCCTGAGGTCTTATATTTGTTCTGCTAAAGCTCAAAGTCATACTAAAACTGTCTGGAGTCCTGTGAATGTGACGTTTTAGTATTGATACCCGATCCCTTAAATGAGTATCTAGTTCAACATTAGTTTTTCAAAATCATGTCAGATTTTTTTTTTTTTTTGGAATGAATACCAAAGCAGCAGAGAAAACAGTATTTAGTGTAATCTTACCAGGCGGTTGATGCGGACAAACTCCTCTGGTGTTTTGGCCCATGGAGGCAGCTCCACGTCGGAGACCACGGCTCCGTCCTCCATCACTCCCAGGCTGTAGCTGTTTGCATTCACAAACATCTCAGGGAGGTAGAAGAACTCTGGGATCAGCTCCTGGAATGACAACATTTATCAGTCTACCATAGTGTTGTTACAATACCAGCATTTTTAACCTCATTTCAATACTAAGGAACAGATTTGATACTATTCTGGAAACGTTCATTTCTGTCCTGTGGATGTGACTTTTTTAATATCAGTATTTGTTCAGATGAGTATTTAGTTTCAACAGTAGTTTTAGTATTGATATATGATTTTAGACGCTTTTCACAACCCAAACCTACCATTATATATTTAGTGACAAGTTTGGCATAAAAAATGGCAAATTGAAAAGCGCTGCTCTAATTCTTGGAAATGACACTGGTGATTTTGTTTACTTGCTTCTGTGCCGTGCCACTCCAGACACTGTCAAACACTATAACACGCTTTTTTCACTGTTCTTACATTGTTTAGATTTGGCCGTCACATAAAAGTGGGCTCAGATTTACTTGTCTTTTTTTCTTCGCACAACAGAGAAAGAAGCAGTCAGACACATTTAAGGAGATTTCATTTGGCAAAAACAGCAGAGTGTTCTTGTTGGAGTGTTGGACTCTGTCAGGAGATGTAACTCTGTGTTTACATATTTGTCATGGCTGAAAGTGAACTCACCACAATGACAGACAATGTTAAGATGGAACTAAAAATGCCTATTCTGGAGACAATACATTCTGATACGTCTCACTGCTTCTACTTACACTATCAAAAAGTTTAGAAGAACATAATTACACATTACATACATAATAAATGAGGTACTGATATGCTTCTTTCATTGTTTTAAAGGCTGAACACTTCCATTGATCTCCATTAAAGTAGTATTTTACCAGGCAGAGCATTAGGAACTAATTATTTATAGTATATATACATCAGATTGATCTTATTTCAGATTCAACTGGCGGCCCGCGTGCTAATCTGGCCATTTTGAAATTTGATCTGGCGCGTGATCATTATTCTGACCCAAATATTCGAACCAAGCCGATAGGTACCCGGCCCCAATCAGCGGGAGCGCAGGGGTGCACCACAGTTTCACAGCTTCTCACGGTTACTCAAACTGTTGCCCTGAGTGTGGCTTACTGTCCTAGATAAACACGTCAAGCAATAAAAAGAACACTCCTGTTTCTGGTCAAAGCACTCCTCTACTGCTTTCCTCTTCTCCACCTCTCCCCTGCCCCGTCATTCGCCACATTGAACCCGCTATCACCAAATGCACACGGGCACATACGCACACAGACACACACAGGCTACATACAAGCGCTGCATTCACATAAACGAGTGTGTACTGCTTAGTGCTGGACTCGACAGCCCAATTGAGCCCGTGCAGACGCTGTTTCAGAGGTTCCCCGCGCTGTGCTGTTCATACTCGTGTTCATGCTTCAGGCTCCCCTTCTCACGGCCCCTCGCTCCCCGCAGACTGTCAGTGTACGCCGCCAGTGTCTGGATCTGCCTCAGTCATTGTGGATTCATAGTTAAAAGTGATCTGGAGGAATCTTCACGTGAGACGCCAATAAAGTCTGGGCATTTGGAGACCAGAGCACGATTAGGGATCAAATTACACAGAATTCAGATCAAAGTCAGCACAGAGGCTCATCAACCTCATTTTTAAAAATCAAAAGTCAGGTTATAATAATTATAGCAGCACATTTTAACTAAATATTTATGCTGTCCAGACGTAAAAATGATGATTAAGTATTTACTCTATTTTATTTTACACAGGTCATGTATAGATCTAGATTATGTGCTAAAAACTTTTAACATTAAAAAGTAGACAAAATTGCAAAATATTTATCTGGCCCACAGGAATTGTGACATTCACGAATCTGGCTCCCATGAAAGTTGAATAGTCGTGCTGTACATGCTGTCTTATTTTAAAATATTACACTTCAATTTCCAAGCAAAAAAACAAACTTTTAGATGTAAATCAACCATTGTGCAAGTGCAAATGATATTCAATTGAAAGATTAAATCTAAAACTCTTGTAACAGTGAGCCACTAGCGAAGGGAAAAGTACGCTGGATTATCTAACCATTCGATGTAGGACTAATAAGATTCAAAATTCAAGATTAATATGAGCTAAAGCTAACTTTGAATTATAGCCAATGTTTAAAAAGACCTTATTAGACGGACATGGGGATACATATGTTGACAGTTTGACTTTAGGGCATGGCAGCCATTTTAAAAACCAATCCCATGTGACTCCCAATCTGTACTCAAACTGTATCACCTTTAATCATTTTTAAGTTGAATTTTCGTACATTCACCAACACTTAACGCACTACGCAACTTCAAAAACCTAATACATATGTCAACAAACTCGTACTTCCTTTCTTATCAGATTAGCTGCACAGCTCTCACTGGCGGAGTGAAAACCTCTAATCAAATGAGCAAGCAAACATGCAGGTTTAAAATAACAGGCCACTTCCTCACTTCAGAAATGTGCTCACTCTACAGAGTCTGACCTAAGCTTAAGGTCAAACCCTTAACCCAGGCTCAGGGGCCCTCCGACCACCGCCTGCTGCTGTAAATCTATACACGCAACACTGCAAAAACACAACATCTTGAATTAAATTGACCTAATTCAGAATATTGACACGAGTAGTTTTGATTAGTAGTGAATTCTTTCAAGGAATTGCAAACAGTCCAAATAAGTCAACTGTGTGCGCTTCATATTGAATTATTGACATTAAATTGACATTGAATTATCCATCCATCCATCCAGATAATCATGACATGCGTGATTATCTGACAAAAGCAAAACGGAGGTAGAATCCAAATTTTGCATAATCTCCCTTTAACTAATGTAGGCATTTCTTTTTGCAGTGCAGACGCCGCACACAGCAGCAGACCTCCAGGGGCCCAGCTCTCCTCTGCTCTATTATGTGCAGTGGCCCCTGAGCTGGGTCCCGGTCAGAGGCCAGCCCCTCTGATCCACAATCCTGTCCTGTCATGGGTCAGTGGCAGGCTCGGGCCCCTGGGCGTCTCTGGTCTCCTCGGCTACACCTCTGCTGGACCTCCTCTCAGCCACCTCGCTAATGCCACCTCTGCACTCTGGGCTACAGGTCAAACACGTCATTTTATGCTACTAATTATGAAAACTACGCATTTGTTCTTATTGGCTTGGATTTTGCCATATTTCAGTGCTCTTATTCCTAATGATGCTGTTTTCACTTTGAAAATTGTCCTTGTCCTCAGTAGTAGAGAGCAAAAAATGTAAAATTCTTCTTAAATTTGACATTAAGCTTGTCCCTGTCACAGCATAACATGCAGACATTTAGTGTCCTGCTGCACATATACTTTGAAAGCAGCACAAATCAGCCAATTGTTCAGATATGGAAAAATCTTCAGCTCATTGGTTTACCTTTGTGTGAAGAGTTGCCTTCACACAGCAGGTAAATACCCTTGGAGAGAGGGCGAGCTCCAAAGGGAGCACTAGGAGTTGCCAATGAAGGCCTTGATAGGCAAATCTGACAAATCTGTTGTGATGCAATAGGCACATAAAAATAAGCATCTTTGAGGGCTACAGACGTGAACTATTCCCCTACTCCAAGAGTTTGAAGAAACTTTGCTGTGGTGAGCAAGTGGAATGGCAAAACCACGTCCCTGTAGATCCAAAATGGGACAAAATCTGCCTGTCTTTTTGGGCACGAGGAAATATGTAGAATAGTAGCCCCAGGGTTGCAGCAGGGGATCTACTACCTCGACTACTACCCCTTTGGCCAATGTTTGAGCTTTCACTGAGTCGCTGATTATTGCCATTTTGACCCGACCTGACGTGTGACTGGCGTCAGAATTGCAGCCGGTATCCATGAACCAAGGTGGCAACCACCCATGGATCAGGTGCATGACCAGCCCAATATAACTGAGCTGCTGATGGGAGTAATATCTGATGGCCAGGCAGGCTTTTTTGAATCACTAAAACCAGTAGCTGTTGTAGCACCATCATCCATCATCATTTTTGAATGAACTTCCCTGTGTACTGAAAGTAGTGAAAAGTTATAGATAGCGTGCAAGGTTAAAAGGCCATAAAAAACTTAGCAAAAATAACTTTGCATTCTGGGGCTTCCCTCTGCTACACTGCTACACTAACACTGTTGCCACTTCTACCCCCTCCCCTCTGATGCCTCTGGGCTGAGGTCAAAGGTCAGGGGATTGGGAACTGGGGGTCATGCTAGCGTCACCTGGGTTAGCGGCACATTGAATCCGAGTGTTGTAGCCCATTATCACCCGGTCTTTGGCAGCGGCCTATGAAAACACTGAGGCTTTCTTGCCCTCTGGCCGAGAAGGAGGGCCCCTATCAATGGCTCTGGCGCTAATGCTAAATGGAATACTTAGCATAATAAATTGATACATCTCACTCCTAATTCCTCTTTTGCGTAACCGTTGAATGCGTGCCTCCGAGCGTATAAAGTCGACGGACCGCCATTCAAATATATGCACAAATTGTAGCTGAACGGACTTGGGGTGATGCGGTCCAGATTTGGCCTTTGTTTTGATCTGCGGCTGAGCGCTCCCAGCTAGATCCACTGTGACAGGTCTAAACGAGGGCTCTTGTTGGACTTTTCGCAATCAAGCACTGGCCAGTTCCATCGTAATCTAATCCATATGTTTAGTAGTTTGGTAGTAGAGGCATACGTGTGTGGAGGGGAAAGACGGTAACGTGCAATCATGCGTCAAAAGCTAGCGACGCAACTGTTCGCCGCGCAGTGACCCAGCGCAGACGGCAAAGGGCTAGCTAGCTTCGGCACGGAATGTTTCAAATGTAGTCGTAAATGTTTTAAAAGTGCTGTTAAAGCGTAGCACTGGGAGTTCTCGGGAGTCCTCAGTATAAGAATGACCTGTGCAGTTTTGGGGGCCAGTCGGCAGGGATTCAAGTCCAGGTTATGGTGGAGTGAATGGGAGACAGGTTGAGGGGGCATATGAGGATTAAAGGGGCGCTTTGATCAGGCGAGCGAGGTGGTTTGACAGCGCGGGACAATGATTGGTACTGACTGGACATTACTCTTTTTAAGGCTTTTCTTGCTTTTGTCTCAAAAACGCAGAGTGAAGATTTATTCCACTGCACTGCCCACTGCCTGATCAGCAACTTCTGACACAAACTTCTAACCTTGTTACCAAGTCATGCACAAAGGACAAGTGCAGAATGCAGATGGTTTGTTTTTACTTTGAGAGATAAAATGTCATTGTAATGTCAAACATCTCCGGTGGCTTAAAGTTAAACCCTTGTTTTTGTTGATACGGGATTGTCAGAGGTAACATACGCAACCAAGATGGAGAAATCATTGTTATGCTGTTATAGTCTTAAAAGTAGGGGATGTAACCCGTGTTATTACTGGTTAAAAGGAAAACTACAATCACAACTGAAACTGTGTTGCTAGCAGCTTAGCCACCATTCTCATTTTTGTCATTCTCATCTGAAAGGTCAGAACCTCAAGAATTCACTCACTTCAGAGGCGGCACTAGCACTGATTAATGATTGGCTGTAGATACTTGGGTTTAGGTAGTGAAGATTCGAAGAAGGGAACATGTTTAGGTTTCTTTTCAACTGGTATTTAGTTGTAAGAACTGGCAACCCAAAATCTTATTGAATTACCATCATTTGATCAGGTTTGCTTCATATCCAATGGCACAGACAGGTCAAGATGGAGAAATATCTAACAAAAATCCTACATACCAATACCTAAGTTTAATCATGAGGTTATAATCAGGTTATTAATCCTTAGGTAAAAGGTTTGTCTGTATACCTCCATGTAAATAGTTTGAATGTTTACCACTTATTTTCAGTTTCATTGAATATTGATACTGCGGTTTCTCTCTGATTGAACCCATTTACTTTCACCATTCAAACTGTGCATTCTGAAGTGCTCAAAGAAAAAAACTACCACTACTCCATCTACTACACATCTGCTCCATTAAAAGGCCAAATAATGTTTTGTATTAACAGGCAGATGGGGAGTATTGTCTTTTATAACAGTGTACCTTAACATCAGACGTGTCCCTCTGGCAGTTCCTCCAGGCCCGGGACACAGACGAAAAGGTGCGGTCCGCGTGGTCAAACTTCCCCCCTTGGAAGTTCAGGAAGAATGTGGTGAAGGGTTCCTGCCAATTACAAACAAATGCACTTTTAATGGACTCCTACACATTGTTAAACCTTAAATAGCCCCTTGAGAAATGTCCAAAATTTACTCTTTGAAGTAAAAATGAACAAGTGAGCGAACAGTAATCCCAGTGAGCTACTAAAGCCGATCCACTGATGCTACTGATGCATTTCTAATCATGTTTAATCTTGTTAAGGTGGATCAATAGCTGCCTCTCTGGCCAAATGGCTCCCGAGTGACATGGGTGCAATATGTTGGAGAGCATCTAAACAACAAACACTGTAAATGGCTAATTAAGTCGCAAGTGACTAAACCGTATAAAACAGACAAGAGGATAGTTCTGAGATAATCCAATAGAAACAATTCACAGTGTGCAAACATCACAAGTAGAATCATATGGCTTTGGATAAAATGTTTCAGTATTATAAATGCAAAAATGTGTCAAATGTGTTTAATCTAATATAAAGTTTTCATACACACACAATAGGGATGGGACAATAAACAATAATATCGTTTATCGTGATAAAAAGGGTTGACAATAATCGTTCGTGGGACATTTTATATAATCGTGATAATCGCCAACAAAGATAATCGCCATTGTATCAGCAGAATGTGCCAAAAAAAACACGTATCCACAGGGGAGGACAAAGGGGTGTGTTGTCCCAGGGTTTAGGAGCCCTAAATTGGACTCTTTTTCTATTAATTTGTATTAAATGGGGCCCATGTGAGACTTCTTGCCCTGGGCCCCCAAATTGCTCATCCAGAATATTCTTATTGTTTTCAGTGATAAGTACAACACACTTCTTTAAACATGGAACTTATCAGATTAAAATTATAATTATTCATATCCAGAACATTTTAAACTGTCTGCAAGTTTAATAATTATCGTGATATAATCGTTAATCGCAATTATTTTGACCATGATAATCGTGACACTAAATTTCAATATCGTCCCAGGCCTAATACACAATATTTCCCATGTCTGAAGGCATATAGAATACATCAGCGTCTTTTGATATTAACCAAATTAACCAAATTTTTTCATATGCTAGTTGCGGTAAAAATTGCAGATATTTTGGGAAGATAGTTTTTTCTAAAATGCTCCAGATTATTTGTGAACTATACTACTACTTTACAACTGGAAGAGAAATATCAGATATCCAGGGGCAACTAAAATGAACTCACTAATAGAAATGATCAGGTTCAAACATTTGTGGATTAACATTTAGATATTTCATGGCAAAAGGCAATGTAATCTATACCGCCATCTGGGACTATGACATCACCACAGTGTAAAATCTGAAAACCACCAATAAACCCCGAAAAAAATAAACAAAAAAACACACACATCTTGGACCATCCCTAATATTTTTTTTCCACAGGGTCAAGTTTCTTTTAACGCACTACAAATATGTTCTTGATCATTGTTGCTTTTCATTTGACGCAATACCAAAAGTTCCCGATTATCCTCTGAAATGTAGCCAAATTAAACCAGATGCTAAAATGTCATTGAACAGGTGTGTGGAGGTTATGAAATTTTATCCATAAAAAAATAATAATAATAATAATAAAAAATAAAAGGCTAGGTCTTATCCATCTAATGATATTGTTTCATGCAATTTTGATGATTTTTTGCATGAGCAGAAGAATAAACAGCGAAACTAATACGAGTCCCATGCATTTTTAGGTTGAGGTTAGCTGGTTTTATGCATAAGACTCAATGGAGACCGAATATTTTGTTGTTTGCGGACCCTACAGTATCAAACTAAGTAAATGTAGCTTTTGCAATTTAATGATTTCAACCACTCTAATAGCATTTTGATTGCGACTATACATTCTATCTGAGCATTACACTTAGTCTCATTTATAGCATCCACACAGTTTCCATCTCGGCTGTTTGCATCGCTCTTTACGTGAAGGCTTCTGGTAAAGTGGATTATGAGTAAGCCGGCTAATGATGTGCTAGGATCAATGTGGAAAGTCTACAGGGAGTCACGCAGACAGTGAGCTACGGGGACAATAACAGGCCAAAAGTGTGGGCAGGCAGGAGAAACTTAGTAACCTCCCGGTCCCCAAGGTACACTAGGAAAAGATTGATGATGTCTATTCCACAAAGGTCCTTAAAAGAGCACACTTCAGCGAAATGTTTACTGCTATCCTCTTCAAAAACCAATAAAAACTCACCAAATGGCTGCGTGGTTGGTTTAACAAGGTGGAAGTAAATTGGGCCATTGTGTAGCTCGTGTTTTGTACATATGCTACTGAATCACAACACGTCTATACATTCAAAACATTTTCGATAATTTACAAGATTTACGTTTCTGCTTCATCTCTAGAGAAATAGAAACAATTTTTTGATTCACTCAGGATTCATAGAACTGTACTTACATGTGTATGGAAGTAATGTATTTCATCAGACTTTGACTTTCAAATACCGCTGAATTTCTCACTTTGAATTTTTTTTTACTCAGGAAAAACATGTTTGTATTATTTTCATTCTGATTTTCAATTTCAATATTTTTATGCCCTAAAATTCAACAGTCACAACACAGTGTAAAATTTGCAGTGAAAAAGATCCAAGATGTCAAAGCATAAGCAATCGATTGCAGCTGAGGATTGGCCTTTCTCTTCATTGGGCGGGGCTTTTTAAGAAATCAAAGATGAGGTTTTGTAAGGCTAATTCTGACCAATCAGAATTCCCCAGTTCTGATTGTTATTAAGTTAGATCGACTCACTTAGGATCGATTGCTCATGTCTTGGCATCTTGGATTGTTGCGGCAAAATTTTTCACTGCAATTTTTTCACTCAAACAATTCAAAGTGAAAAGTGAAAAAATCTGATTAAACAAATGATCTTCCATACATGAGGAACTTCATCAGTTATATATGAATAACAGAATCAAAGAGTGACATATACTCTACAATCACTCTACAAAAATGCATGAAATTATTAGCTTAAACCAGTGGTATAGTCTGTTGCATCATTTTCTATAGTGAGTATACTGTCCTACGGTCTTCCCCAGAAAACAAATGAACAAATTAGAACTGATTTAATGTATTCTGGTTAATATTTTGCAGGTCATTTGATGTGTATTCACTTGGTTGCAGGTGAATGCCCCCTCAGGTTCTCTGCCAGGCCCCTGCACCACTCACACAAACCACAAAGACTACACCACTGGCTTCAACTGTTATATAATCCTATACGCACTTTGTTGAATGAAACTTGTTGAATTTGTCTTTGTTAATCTGCAAAGAATTAAAGATTTCTATGCTGATTTCTAGATCTGAAGCAGGAGGTAGAGAATGAACAAAAAGACATAAAAATAACATTCACATTTCACACAACATAATACTTACCATTCTTAGTAGCCACATCTGAGTAAAGCTGGATGTAGAGTAGTGTGTGCCATAGTGAAACTTGGGCACCTGCTCGTCCTCCCAGGATTCATAGCGGTCAGAGAAGAAAGCTGCTCTTTTGGGGTTGAGCGCTCCAATGGGCTATTAAAAAAAACAAACACACACACAAAAAAAACACATTTTACTTATCAAAACATAATTTCTCTCATTCCCCATGGTTGAATGTACTTCTGTAAAAAGAAGACATTTGCAGTCAATAGCGTGCAGCAAATGAGGCTAGTAACCTTTGTGCGATATCAAATGAATATTAGATGATGTTTCCCTTTAGATCAATCCTTTTTCCACGGAGTGCATTTTACAGCGCCCCCCGGCTGTAGTGTGTCACAGGAAACTAATGCTCTCCAATGAAAGACTGCGCGCTCGGAATATCAATATCCCACCCTCTAATTTATACTTTTATTAATCCCAAAGTAATGCACCGGTCACTTGCACCATTATTATAGGAAAGAAATAGTCAGAAGTAAGTTGTATTAATTCTTCATTGTTCTTGGAAAAGCAATAACCGCGTGACACCTGGCTATTATTTAAATTCTCATTTTTAGAAATCGCTTGGAGTTCAATTTTTATTAGCCGTTGCTTGGCTGGGTTGTATTCTTTCATACCCCCCTCTCCGGCGGATCAATGGTAATGGAATAATGGTCTTTTGAGGAGTAGAGCCTGGTAGGGCGTGGATCAATTGGACCTCTTTCATATCATAGGCTGCCTGTCATGGTGCTTCGTCTCCGGGCCGGCGCAGGTATTGATCTGGGGTTGTGGCTACTGTGTCGGGTGGGGGTAATGGGACGTGCGGCTGGTGGGTGCGAGGTAGTGGGAGGCTGCTGCTGCGTCGGTGCGGAGGGTGTATCGTTTTGATTAATGCTGTTGGGTTATTAGGTTTTTCATTTTTAAAGCGCACGGCGAAACAATTCAGATGTGATGAAAGCCTCATATTTAATCAAATACATCTTCAAAGCTAATTTTATGGAAAAAGCAGATCTACGTTTGTTTGACCACACACACAAGCTCGTAGCTCTGATAATTGAATCTGTGTGTCTATGTGATATGACTTAAGAACTGCAGTATCGATTACATGCTTTAATTTACAAGTGAAACTCAAATAAAAACCTAACAGAGACAAAAAAAACAGGACGAAATCAAGGCCAGTTGTGGACTTAATAAGGAAAATCAATAATCTGCTTAGTTTAACATATTCCTTTTAAAAACTGCATTTTGTCTGATGGAGAACCTTGGTGTTATTGCGATATTGATTATTGCATCAGTCAGTATCACGATATTGTTAATTTTATATACTGTGTAGCCCTAAACTGTATTATTATTTACAATTGAAAATGAAAAACGCATAAGTTTAAACAGGTTTGTACCTAAATAAAGGATAGCCCCTTTGTTCATGCTTGACCATGCTGCTAGCTGCAACCAAGATGTTGCATTTTTTCATTCAAATTGAGTGCTTAAATTAACAAGAAGCTGGTGAAAAAAGGTGAGTATGGATTTTAAAAACATGGAGGAGCACTTTCTGCAGAATACCACTTTACGACATCATCTGGTGAAACAGAGGACTCTGAGCTCTAGACTGAATCTGCGGGATTACTTAAACACGACAAAACAAGACACAACTCTAAGCGTATTTTTGATGAGAAACAACATAACATGGTTAAAATCTAAAATCTGAATGTCAAATCTAAACTGTAAAGGACTTAAGATTATTTTAAAGTGTAACTTAACACTTTTTTTTGCACCTAAACTGTATATATGGTAACTGTAGTTCAAACTTGGTCAATTTGCAGCTTTCTGGTTTAAAAATGTATGTGGTTTCATGTACTTGGTGACATCACAAAAGACTGCCCTGATTACAGACAGGTGTTTCTGATTACACGCCCCCGCCTCCCCTCCTCATAATACTGGTAAAAAGAGATTCCACTAGTCCTCCAGCACATAGCCTTATCCATCGCTCCCCATGCCGGCAGTGCACCGCTGCGTGCCTGTGACAGTGATACACGGCGGGCTTCCTCGGGGCCACTGGAGGGAAGGGGGCGGGGGGGGGCTGAGTACACACTGTGAATTATACATCACACCCATTGCTCTGATTTATAGGCCTAATAACAGCGCGCTCATTAAAAAAAGAAAAGGCAGAGGAGGCGCGTAAAATAGAAGGAAAAAAAAAGAGCGCAAGTGCCACGGTGACAGAGAGGGGCAGTGGCGGAGTGGTAGAGCGCGGTGAATTACAGTGGGTGAACGCAGTGGTTACAGTAGGATGGCTTTTGGCCCGAGACGTGACGTTAAATGAATCAGTCTGTCTGTAGAGTTTTAATTAGACGAGGATTGAATGATACTACGGCTGCTCCAGAGGTAAACACGGTGGATATTGAGCTGGTTTGAAAGAGAGAAAGAGGAGAAAGAGGGGAGCGAGAGAGAGAGAGAGAGGAGGGGAGACAGAGAGATGAAGAGATTAGAGAGATGGAGAGAGAGACAGGGAGGGAAATGGAGGTAAGATAAAGAGATGACGAGAGAGATGAGATTGAGAGAGAGAGAGAAATGAGATACAGATTGAAATAGAGAGATGAAGGGATGAGAGAGATGGAGAGAGCGATAGAGAGGGACATGGAGATATGATAAAGAGATGACGGGAGAGATGAGATAGAGAGATGAGACTGAGAGATGGAAAGATGAGATACAGACGAAATATAGAGAGATATTGAGAGGGGCATGGAGATATGATAAAGAGATGAAATCGAGAGATGGAGAGATCAGACTGAGAGATGAAGTGAGAGATATAGATTGATATATAGAGATATGAAGGGATGAGAGAGATGGAGGGAGAGGGAGATAACAGAGATAAAATAAAGAGATTGCGGTAGAGACAAAAGATAGAATAGATAGATAGATAGAAGACTGAAATGTAGAGATGAAGGGATGAGACAGAGAAAGAGAGATAAGAGAAGGAAATGAAGATGAGATAAAGAGATGACGGGAGAGATGAGATCGAGAGGGAAAGATGAGATGGACAGATGGAGACATGCGATAGAGAGATTGAGAGATGGCGTGAGAGATGCAGACTGAAATATAGCGAGATAAAGGGATGAGAGATGGAGGGAGAGGAAAAAGGAGATAAGATAAAGAGATGGCAGGAGAGATGAAATGGAGAGAGATGAGATAAAGAGATGAGACTGAGAGAGAGATACAGATTGAAAAATAGAGAGATGAAGGGATGAGAGAGATGGAGAGAAAGGTAAAGATGAATGCAGAAAGAGATAGATAGCAGATTGATCAAAAATAAACAGATAGATGGATAAATAGATAGGTAGAATAAAGTAAAGAGAAGACGATGAGATGAAGAGAGCGCGAGAGATGGTGGGCAGAGAGAGGGGGACAGCGATGAAGAGATGGAGAAATAGAGAGACAAATGGAAATAAGATAAAGACATGATGAGAAAGATGAGATCGAGAGATGGAGAGAGATAACAAGATGAAGAGAGACAGACTGAAATGTAGAGAGACGAAGGGATGAGACAGGTGGATAAAGATTACAAATTAGATTGAAAAGTAAACAAATAGATGTATAAATAGATAGACAGAAGTAAAAATATGAAGATGAGATGAAGATGAGATGAAGCGAGAGACAGAGGGAGGGTTGGGAAGTGCACTTAAAGATGTGGTCATTAAATTTAACAGCAACAATGCAGCCAGAAGTGATGGGGTTGTAAAAGGTTATGATCGTCTAGCTAGAAACTGCAGATACGTAATTTAGAAAAATATAATAAGACCACAGCCTGTAATCAGATGCATACTGTAATATTGTTCCCTTTGGCGTAGTAACAATTTCATTAAGATATCAAAATATATACGACTTATTTGCATGGATACATTCAATACTGTTCGATACAATGAGTGTGGTGGGCTACAGGTAAATGGGTAGTTGGGTAATTGTCGTGGGTAGAGCTGCAGAATTAAGAAAATGTTAATTGGATCGTGATTAAGACAAAGGTTGATCGAAATTATCGGCTTGGGGCTTTTGATTAATAGGTCTATCAGCCACTGCGGCAAGAAGAAAGCCAACTTATACTTTGAGTTTTGGTGTGGATAGAAGTGTAATGTTCTATTGTTTTTGTTTTGCATTATTTTTTTATTAGAATATAAAATTTGAATCAAAATTGAGATAGACAACCTCTCATTAAATGTTGTTCTTTATGTTTACACCTTTCTTTGTTTTATATACATACTGAAGACAACAAATACATGAAGCAAGATATAAGGAATTATGTAGTCAAAGTATCCACCCTTTGCTTTGTGGACACTGCTGCAAACCCCCTGTCAGTCAAGTTCATGATGACGTCTCCTGAAATGGTTTCACTTCAGACCTGGGGCTTGTCAGGGTTAAGAAATACCAAAAAGTGCAAAGCAGTGATCAAAGCAAACCAGTCTGGAGTTATTTTGAGTTTATTTTTGTTTGCTGTTCTCCATATGTGTCCATTCATAGTTTTGATGCCTTCAGTGGGAATCTATAATATAAATATTCATGGAAATAAAGAAGAAACGTAAATGAAAAAGTGTGTCCAAACTTTTGACTGGTAGTGTAAATCAAAACAGAGGGAAAAAATATAAATTGCTTTGCTACATGACGCAAGCCTAGTTATATGTTTGCATTAATAAAAAGCTGCATATGTGCTTTAAAACCTCTTTAATATCTTGTATTTAAAATATAGGATACATTGCACACAAAACAATTTATAATAATATATAAATTACAACAACACTAAATTGCATCATAATAATAATTTCATATAAAGAGGCAGTATTATCCAAACCAACTTTATTTTTGAGCTGTCTACCTCGTAACTATAATGTTCCCTCATCAAAAACACGTCTGAAGTGCTTTTATTTGTCATTTATGTATGTCTGAGTAATCTAGAGATCTGTCTTGCCCACAATTTGAACCCTCTTTACGGTTAACAGTACTACTCTGTACAAGACTCAGCCCACAAACCTACACCATCCATTGCTCCCTGCGTTTTTTATAAATATATAAAACTATAGCAGGATACAGAACAATATACTACAACTTCACAAACCTGATGCGATGTACAGTATTTCATTAGCAGAACACACTACACAATAAAAGACAATATAGTGATCTTAATATATTATGTGGTAACAATTAATACCCCACATAAGTGTAATAACCCAAATCTAAATCGAATTCAACAAAAGTACACACTAAGACCTCTACAGAACTGTTGCAGGAGCATTTACCCTGAACCTTAAAAAGAAAGTCTCACTGGTGATGGAGTGTAATAGCTTAGCAGCAATTTGAACATCACAGGAGCTTTAAGTCATAAATCACACATGCTTTTGAGAGCCCTGTTTATGTATAATATCCCATTTAAACAGTGAAAATAGTGTGCGGGGCCTGGGGGATAAACATATGGGGCGCGTATGGTGAAATCAATACACCATTAGCTGATCTGGCTGGAGCAGCACAAAGGTACACGCGCTGCTCGATAAATCCTCACTTCGCCGGGTGCCATGTAAATGTAGGATACATGAGACCTGGGACGGAGATTACAATGTTTTTATAGAACTGTCAAAGGAGGCAACAGAGGACGAAGGGAGTGTATGGCTACATTTTGCACGTTTTAAAATAAAAATGGCAAGTTCAATGTGATATCTCGCTGGTCACCACTGCCTCTGTCACGCTTCGAGCTAAACTCCACTCCACACTAATGTGCAATCAGATTTGTTTATTGTCAGTGACGCAAGTGGAATAAAGGAGATTAACAGTTTAGTTCTTCTCTCGTTGATTCTCCAGAAATTCTCAATGTATTTTGTTCTAGGTGAAATTTTTTCTTTCATTTTTTCTCATAAGCAGCCATATTTGTTTTGATATGCATGAACCATGTGTGCCCCTGTTCAGCTAATCCACCTGTCAATCAAGCCCTTTGGGAGATTCACTATTGAGCAGAGTCACATCTTTGTAAGGTTTAGGAGTGTGTATTCTGGATCCCAAGCACTAAGGGCCACATAAAACACTAAAGTTCATAATATATTTCCCCACACCTACACTGAAACAGATTGAAACAGAGAAAACTTAGAAAACTATTTATAGTCTGGATTGGTCAGGCAGCTGCAGACAGTTGAAAATGGAGGTTACTCTACTACTAGGGAGTCCCACTCATTTCTGTGCGTCCCGCCTGCATAGTTACACATTGTCTTGCATCGTCAATGCGGAAAATCTGGCCCATGCAGATGCAGAAAAAGAAATGCAACTGTAATGCATCTTAACTTTGTAGTTAGCTGCTATTGTCTTTAGCCTCATTTAAACTGCGTCACTTCTCTGTGTTTCAGCGGAGGGTGAGGCATTGTCAATTAGTACATTCAGAAATCATACCTAAATGACTTTTTCCATATATAAACTAGTGAACTCTTAATGCTGTGGTATGCAAAAGCAGTTCAAAATGGGGTCTGTATGATGTATAATATAGGACCTGTATGGCCTTAATAGAGATATCTCTCTCTATATATTTATTTTTTCTTATTTGTGTTGAGGACGACCACTTGCAGCCAGGGCTAGTGTGCTCTTATCGTGACTACAATGTTATCTCGAGGGTCGCGTTTGATGTCAGGTTGGGGTTAGAGTTTATGATAAGACGCTCCCTGGGGTCAGAGTGGCTGCGGCGGAGGGGAACATAAATTCTGTGTGGCCTGTGGAGCCGGGGGGGGGGGGGGGGGGGGGGGGGGACGATGACAGTGTGACACGCACATACACACATGACTCTCGGTGGTTCTGTTAGCGCGCCTCTCAATGTCACTGCAGTCTGCTCACATGACCTGATTCTATATTTGAGACGAGCGGCAACATGACATCACAGAGGGGTTAGGGAAGTACACGGAGATGGGGTGGACAAATATGGAGTGTAATGAGAAGCCAAAGTAATGTACTATAGGCGATGTAAATGTACAAGGGTCTTACGCTATTTCAAAGTAGACTAGGGTTGAACTAAATATCCAATTGTGATTTTTTTTCCCAGTATTGTTATGTTTTATGATCATTATTTTGCCCAGAGTGCACCTTTTACAGCTTCAACATTTGAGACAAGCAGCAAAATTCACTATTCGCTATTTCAGTACAATAATTGAAAGCATCACATGGAACCAGAACTTGTGTTACGTTTGCAAACACAAGTATGAAATTTACATAAAAATATTGATATTACTATGCAAAATTAGAATATAGACAGTACTGTATCTAAGAAAACCAGCAAAAAGTCTACTTGCTTTAGCTAACACTTCAACCTCAACTAAGGCATTTTAACGACGGCACATTTTACCACATTTACAATAAAAATACGATCTTATCAATATTAACGTAACGCCGCAAATTGCTTAATAAAATTCGGTAAACATCGTCCACTACCAGTTTCAAATCACTAATGATAAGCAATAGCGTAATTTGATTAGATCAATTTCCACGCAGAATAGATTGTGTTGTATTGTTTTGAAAGTGCGCAGTGCAGGATAGCGGGGGGAGGGGGTTGTTTGGAGGGCAGAGCGGAGAGGGCGGGAGGCTGAACAGAACTGCCCTTTTCCAGACGCTGCAGCCTGCCATGGTCGAGTGCCTCTCCACTGATATCACACATGTGTCAACAACATGAATAAAACACATGTAATATAGAGACGCCCTCCTCGCCCTCCTCCTCCTCCTCCTCTCCGCTGGGTCTCTGCTCTTCCTGTTTTGACTCGGTCCCTTGGGTGGCACTGAATACAAGGCTACCATTTGAAGGCATGTATGTAGTCAGATAGAGAGATAGATAGGGCAAGGAACAAAGAGAAGAAAATGAAAGTAGAAGGAGTGGATTTCATATTTATATAACTATACGTAAAAAGGCAGTAAGGCATATAGAGGTTTAGATAATAAATGTGCAATGCTGGTCACGCTGGGAGGCCAATAACAATAGCAAACGCAAAATACAGTGGCAGTTGTGACGTGGGGAAGAACAAAGGTTATGGTGATGTGTTGATATTATATTGTTTTTAAATTCCAAACTCATTTTAATATATATTTTTGTTGCTATTATGTTCACATTTTAAACTTATGTGGTGAAGGGCACGCCACTTGTTAGTCTCTATGGAGATGTTATTGCTTAGTCTGGAATGTTTCATCGCATCGCATTTATTCAATTATATGTGTTCTTATTGCTCAGAAATGCTTTGCAAAACAGGAATTCCTAATAAGAGTGTGGTCACCTCTCCAGAGATCTGACCTGTAAAACGGTCTGGTTGTGTCATCTGCTTGTTTCCATGGAGACAAGCAGATGGTAAACACTTATGCGTACATGTAAATCTTAAAAACTATAATTCTGTCTTTAGAAGCTAAGGTGTATATGATTAAAAGCCATTGCACTATAGCAGTTACAAGTGTTGCTTAGTACGATTCTTTAACTGTCCCGGCTGTCTCCTAGTGGTTAATGTTCCCGCATTCAGCTCTGAAACGTACCTCTGTCCATTAACACTTACTCATCAATTTAATTTTTTTCACTTCCTGATTTATTCCTACCATTTTGGTTCCTACGGCTTGACAGTCGCTTTATCATCTCACCCCAAACCTAATCCCCTATCCTCCCACCTACACGCTTCACTACTGCGGAATCCCACCCTCCTTTATCTACGTGTGCTAAACAACATGAGTAATAATAATACCTATTTCTTTGTAAAGGGAGTTTGTTAAGTTGTTTTAGTGCTTTGGCCTGAATGGGTGCATCTTAGGGCATTGTATAAAACACCATCCGTTGCTTGGAGCTAATAGGGAGTAGTACTTCACTTCCTGGAGAGCCGCAGAAGGTCAAATTTGAAAGAAATAAATTATGGAAACTGTATTACGAATAAAAAGATTGCTAAACCATATGAGGAAATTGGATCGACTTGAGCTGAGAAAAACCAGAACATGTACAAGATAGCCATCAGCCAGTAGTCATTCCGTCACTTAGCTAAGATCAATGGCAATTACGTGGCCAACTACAACACGCTCATGTCACACTCTTGGAAACAAAGTAGGGAGGAAATATGCGGTCTAACCTTGGACAGATCTCTGAAGTTACTGGGCAAAGTGAGGTCCAGTTCTTCGGATTCATAGTTGGTGATGACCCAAGGGAAGACAGGGTACTGATTTAGGTCGTTGTAGCTGCGGCCTGGAAGAGAGCAAAAAAGAAAAAGATGATGATGTTGTGTTCATGGGTAGAAGCAGCTTTTTGAAGACTTGTTCTCATTGAAAACATAATATTAAGATTAAATTTATTTACTCTCATTGTCAGGTAATAAAATGGCGACAACAGTGTAAGCTTCGTCTTTGTAAACCACATAAATTGCACTGTTCCATCAAATCTTCAGAACAATAAAATATTCAAATGGTCAGTGAAATAATAAAAAAATGAGAGATAAAAAATAGTGTTTTAAATTATTCCAAAATGCATTTTTTTATACAATTTTTCTCGTCTTTTCCTCATCACAAACAGACCTGGAGTTGTATTTTTTTTCATTCAGAGAAAATAGAAAACACTCTGTTCCACCTTATGATGTCACGCTCCACTGTGTTTTTAAACTCCATACACCTTCACAAGAATCATTTGGATCATTTTAGCCCTGGATGTAGACAAATAATAAAGGGTTACTCTAACACGTGTGAATGAAACAGAACACAACTCTAGGTGTGTTTTTGAGGTTACAATATCCTAACATGGCTTAAAGCTCACAAGAGTTTATTTTGTGTAACATGGGACCATTAAAGAATTTTTTCATCCCATAGACCCTTCAGTGAACAAGACAGATTTAACTGTGAAAAGTGACTGTGGAGAGACATTAGTAAAACTGTGGATACCAGGAATCTATCTCACAATGCTTTGCTTAAACCCTAAAATGGCAATAGTACTTCAATATACTAACCAGACATAGTATTGAGAAAGATGAGGTACTCAAAGTTGGAGATCTCCCGCCGCTGCCAGCGCTGGGTCATGTTGGATGCCTTGAAAAGCTGCTTTGGTGTGGCCAGAGAAATGCGTCTGTAGAGACAAGGTCAACGCTTGTTATAACCAACGTTTTCTTTTTGCCCCGTGTGCCCAGACAAAAACACAAGGTCTGCAATCACACCGGCACAACTCACCCCGGGCGTTATTAGACTTCTCCGATACAAATGCCCTTCAATGGAGAACCTATTGAATTCACAGTCATGCTAATTAACAAGACAAATATGCAATAAATTGGGGTGAGGTTTGTCGGGGGGCACGAGCGCACGCATATTATGGTCTGTGGAGTGATGTATGAACTTGGACAGAAACAAATGACCCCACATCTAATTAAAACAAAGGAAAATGATGGAATTAATCACTGTCAAGGAGTTGGATTATGGTCATTAGGACTTCTAAAGGTGAAAGCACAGTCCTTCAAATATGAGGGTGCTATGGCAACATGCTTACTGGTTTAGTACTAATTCAACTGGGACTCAAGCCAAACTAAATTGTCAATCTGCTTCTTTTAAAATATTATATGAATAAAAATGTTACTCGTTTTGCCTTCTCAAAATACCACCCAAGATAAAAGTTATGACATTGCAATGACCTTCCACATTTTCCAGATGCCCTTTCTGTCACAATTGGCAGTTATAAAATATATTATTTTGAATGGGAAGTACAATATAATGGTGGTAAATGTGTCTTGCCCGGGAGCACAACACGACACAATCAGTATTACTCTATAAAATCCATTAATGCAAGTACAAGTAAATCAACTCATTTCTGGATTAACTAAAATAGGGTTGACTTTATTGTATATTTTATTATATTGGAATATTATTGTACCTGGAAGAAGAAAAAAAAGAATCACAAACCAAAGTATTAGTAAACCGCAGCTGTATATATTTGCTTTGTATACGCTTTTTCTTGGGTTGGATGCTGTTGGGTGAGTATTTCTGGAGCTTTCTGATAAATTGTGCTGTGTTGGCAGTGTGAGCCAGAGTAAGCACAAGACTGGCCTGTACAGCTGTCCGCGGGTCACAGAGCCAAGGTATCCCTGACCTGAGGCTGGGCTGATTAATGAGCCTGCTACAAACACATACATTCTGCTGGACCCCCTCGCTGGGTATGAGCAGACACACGCTCCCCTGTACACACCTTCACTCAAACAGCACAAATCCAACTGGTACGGCTAAAGCCCGCTACATGCTACAGGATAATTGGCCCGTTTTAGGCCCTGATTTGCTTTTCCCTGACCTCAGGAGGTGTGACTTGAGTTGGATGGTCGTGAGCAGTTCTCAGAGCCCCTCGTGTGCGTGGTGTCAGTGAGCTGCTGTGTCATATCAAAACCAGAAAACTTCACCACTACAGCGACAGTCAATAAGGCAAGAGCAACACAGCATAATGTTTAACAAATAATAATAATGGCACAGTTCTGACTAAAATCTAAACTAAAAATGCTCTGAACAGTTTAGGTTCTCAGAAAGTTGCATTGTGCTAATCAGGAAAAAAATGAGATTATTGAGTGCTAGCTTTAGTACCACAGCTTGTATTATAAAGTGTGCAATCTCTTCTCAGCGCAACTGCTTGGTCTTTGCGCTCGGAGGTTCATAAGATTTGAAATTTTATGGATTCTCCTCTCATATTTACATATTGTTTAAGACTCTAAAATCATGTAAAGTCTTGCAAACTTAAGTAAACTCGGGTTGTTTTATTATTTAATATAAATTTGATATCGATATGGACATGTGTGTTAGTGTGGCGGTGAAGCACAGCAAAATAAAGCACCCTACATGCTGTTTTATGTTGCACAGATAGAAAACAGCTGAACTGGGCCATGTTTAGGTGAAACCAATTAAACAAGCTCAAGAGAAAACAAGGGCGATACAAAAAGGAAGTCATAGAAATGTCTTATAAGTTTCTCGAAGTAAAGATTTGTCAGCACTTTGCAAACTGAACACCAATTTGACAAAGTAAAACATGACTGATTTTAAATGTTAATCTTTAATAATGTTTTGCTCGCACTGTCATTCCATTGTGCATGAGCCAGGGTGATCAGGCAAACCAATGGTCAAATTAATAGATTATACAGTCCAGTCAGGCTTGGTTTTAGAGTAGTTTCTCGATACATTGTGGATTATTTCTCATCTTTGAAGGAAAATGCAACAGAAAATGTTTAAAAAGCAATTGTCCAAGTGCATTTTTATGAACTGTTATAATTATTTTAGTGACTTGTATCTTTTACTTGCGTCACGTGACATATCTAACCTGGTTTGTGGAAGGCCAAAGTTGGTTCCCACGCCAACTCGAGGAAGACTGTTGACCACCTTCTTAACAGTGGCCGCATCGGGGAAGTTGAACATGACAGCCGCTGTGCACAAAAACAACGGAGGTTATTTAGAGGCACACAGTTTTATCACCCGGTAAAACAACATAAATAATATCTTACTCCTGTTGGCCATGAAGATTTCCAGAGCTGTATTCTGCAGCAGGTAGCGTCTGGAGAAGACCGCACGGATCTCAGTGAACAGCCACTTTCCATGGAGGCCTTCAGTGTACGCTAAAATCTGAAACACAAATGAACAGAAACGAATAATTATAATAAAGCATCTACTGCAATGAAATTAAAAAAAACACAGCACAAGCAAAAAAAAAAGGCTAGTATGTGCAGGAATGATGCTAGCTTGGGTTCATTTTTCATTAGCGATGGCAGGACACCCCGAGCAGCACGATTAATGTCTTATATTGATCTGCTCCAATGAAAAAGCGATTCCTTTAGCGGGAGAATGGCTCCTATTCAGCCGTATTGAGGCAGGGCTGCATTTAGTTCACTAAAAGATGATTCGTATTACAGCTCATAAAACATAAAGACTAGAAGGCCACCCTGGAATCTTTTGACATAACAAAGATAGGGTTAACAACAGATTTTAACATCAAATTAGGCTGAATATGTATTTTTACCAAGGTCAGATTATATTATTAAAAGTGCAGAGATGAGCTGGGCTAAGGGGGTCCCCACGGAGCTCGCGGTCGCCGTCATAGTAACACGTTCTGACGGCTGTCACTGTGGAGGACATATTCAGATGCTTAGCCCTGCCCCAACCATTCTTATTCCTACTAATCCTCCATTTAGATATGCCGCTAACCTACTTAGCACTGCTTTGTTAACTAGCTTTTGTTTCGCCCTTCGCTTTTAGATCCGAATGCGTTTGCTGACAGTGGGCGTACTGGGATGTCTAATGGCGGTAAGGGGACGTTTTAGCTTGTCGCAGCACAGTTCAGACGCTGTGTTATTAATCAAAAATATTCAAATTCCGAGCCAGAGAGAGATAGGCCCCGCTCGCTCATTAAAGGCAGGGGACAGCGGGCAGAGCAGCTGAGGCCCTTAGCCGGGGACAGCCTCCTACCACAGGGTCTCGGAGGAATAGGGGCTGCCTGCATCACAGACTGACTTCAAAGTCTCTGGAGTTCAATTAACTGTGGATTAGAGGCTGGGAGAAACTGGCTGGGGCCGGTGTCCTCCTCCTCTCCGCCTTAACAGGGGACTGGAGATGACTGGAGCGGTTACTGTCAAGCTATGGACAACCCTGGCACCAACATGGAGCAGAGCAGGGGATTTTTTATCACGAGGAATGATCAGAGAGTGAGTCATTTATGGAGTCCATATCTGAACTATTTAGTGTGAAAGGACTTATAATACAGTCTTTTCTGATCTATGTTATAATGTTTCCTCATCAAAAACATACCCAGAGTTTGTATATTCTGTATATAATGAGTTCTTCTCTCAAATGGAAAACATGCTGTTCCACCTTGTGATGTCATGTGGTGATACAGGAAGTGCTCCACTGTCTTTTTAAACTCCATACTCCTTCACTAGGAACATTTGGATCATTTCAGACCTGAAATTGCCAATCTCAACTGAACAAAAGGTAAAAGGTAGCTCTTAACTTTGAAGACTACAACTTCATGACATCACAGTGTGGAGCAGAGCATCCTGAGCTTTGGAGATGCAGACAGACTAATAATGAGGGATTACTCAAACATGCCTGAATGAAACAAAACACAAACCAGGTATGTTTTTGATGATGTAACTTTATAACATGGCTTAAGGCTCGCATAAATCAATTTTGTGTAATATAGGAGCTTTACAGAATAGTAAGTAACTGAAAAAAGTGAGCCATGCAGGCAAATAGTTTAGTTTATGAAAGATTGGAGGAATGTTTGTTAAGGACATAATGTTACACACTCAGATTTAGAAGAGAGATCCATCCTAATAAGCTTTTAAGGTCACCTTGATGAAATGAAGCCATAAACAGTAATTAATGTTATGTGCATTAAGTGACACATGCCTAATTGGCTGTTTATTTGATTCAGTAAAATCTAAACATGGATTGTGAATGGATTCAATTCACATGGGCTGAAAGTAAAGTACAAAATAAGACACAAAATGAGACATATGGAAGTACAAGTTTAAATCCCACGTTTCCATTAACATGTCAAGTTCTGTCAAGAAGCAACACATGGTCTCTTTGTCCTAATGCCAATATGAAAATGCTTTTGGTAAACTATCCAAAATGTCAACAGTTAATCAAAAGTGTCAACACTTTCTTTTAACATCCTGGTCAAAAATGACATTTCTGTGTTTACAACCATCTCTGGAGTCTAACCTTTCACCTCCAAACAGGCACGGTTGACTCATCTCATCCCCAGGAGCACCCTCAGAGCTCTCATGATGGGTGTCAAAGGGACTGAAGCGATGAACTTAAGGTTGTTGATTGCTCACAAAGATGACAGTAGCTCAGACAGTTCGGACATAGTCATATATTTCCCGCACCTTATGAATCTCCAGACATGGTTGTAAATAGCACTCCATGTTCCCTGGGATCATTGTCCCCCTTGGCGCCGGCCTTTCCCTTGCAGATGAAAAAGCGGTACACCTGACAAGAATGGTGACAAACTATTGGAGCAGAAACGAGACTGACCTGTTCTGGACAAATTACAATGGTGCAGAAGTTAATGTCCGAGTTGGAGTAATGGTCGCACCAGCGCTGTGTCTGACAGATGAGGAGGGTCGGGGAGATCAGTCAAGATTCAAAGAGGTAGTTTCAACAAAAGCACTTCAAAAATAAACTAAAGGTTGTTGGATTTTAAGCACAGATTCTTGAGAAAGTTGAACAAATATGAAACTGTCCAAAAGAAGTATCCAGTATAGAAATTGGCATAGTAACAATAATGGTGCACTGTGTAGCTTTTCTGGGGGGGAGTCTTCGACCTGCCTGTCTCCATGGAGATGTCATTGTGTTTTTATTGTCTTGAAGAGCATAAATTCTTTAACAGAGGCAGACTGCGTTCAAGCATACATATATAAAAATTAGTTGGGAGTAGGATTAAATAGCTTCTTCCTATTCCTTTTTGAACATGTCAACAATACCGATTAAGATGCCACAATGAAGATAATACATTTTAATAGTAGAATTAAATTTTCATATATTTTAACGTCATTTTGAGCCTTATCAAAGCATTATTTGCTCTGAAAAGGCTCAAAAAAACATTAAAACTGTTCAGAAAAGCTCAAAATGTGTGAGTTGTTTTTTTTTGTAGTATTTGAACTTACTCAAAGGACTTTCTAGTTGGTATTAGTTTAACAATCGATTATAATCTTATATTCAGTATTTTGACTACCCTGGCCTAACTCCAGCATGTGTATTCATAGTAAAATTCCATTCTGTACTATGAATCCAAATGAGCATTTTACAAAGAAACAATCAAATGACCCAAGAGCCCTTGCTTCAACACAACTACGACGATAAACATTTTTATTGATATTTCATTTCAGCTGGAGCTATTTCCATGGATACAGATCTGGCGAATCCCGAGATCAATTTCAGAGTGCCACGTGAGAAGAAACAAGCCTGCAGAAAACAAAGGCTCGGTCCTTGATTGCCCTGCTCTCTCCCGGTCTCTCGCTTCAGTATCTCTCCCTCCTCTTCTCTCAACCTGTTTGTGGGGCTGCCGGGCTGCTGCTCATTTCTGAAGCACTGTCGTTTGTCTCTGTCAGACGCCCAAAAGAGAGGGGAATGAAGAGGGACACATGAAGCAGGGCCGGTGACTGTGGCTACGGCTACGGAACTGCACACACGCAAAATCTGTCACCATGCAGTCCCCAAGATGCTGGCTCCTTTCCATCTGGATTTTGTGCTTCCAAATATCAATATTATAGTTGTCATGATGCTAACATTTTAAACTTGATTTCGATGCTAAGGAAAAGGCTTGATGCTCCATACAGATTTTGATACAATGATGAAAAAAAAAAGACAATAAAAAGGTCATTTTCGTCGCTAAAACTGTCCAAAAGATCAAATTTGGTCACATTCATGTTTTTTTTAGTATCGATATTTGTTTAACTGAGTATCAATTTTCAATACTAGTTTTAGTAATGATTACCATCTTATTTTCGATACTTTTGGCAACCCAAATCAACAGGAGTATTTTAGGTATGCTAGTATTTCAACAACACAAAGCAGAATGACTTTTCACCATGGCAACTCTATGGCAACACAAGAGTCAATTGCAATGTGGTTATGAAGCCTTCTTTTGTTCATGAAGTCCGTGTTATTATGAAGGAAGTCAATGCTTAGTAGATTAAGCAACTGCCCAGAGACATTGAAGTCAACAGTTTGAATCTCAAATTGCAAATTGTCCCTCACTTTACGGATCATACTGGTTCACAATACTGTAATGATCTGATATTTTGTGTTTAGCTCGGAGTTTACACCTTTTGTTGTTCTTGTAGCTGTTTATGTGTTGTTAATGTGGCTGTATGTGACACTTGGTTGCTATGGCGACAAGTTGACACATACAGCCACATTTTCTGGTCTGTTTTGGAGACTGGCTCTAGTGAGTTGAGACTGCTGTTGTTTTGTTTTTGTTTTGTTCTTGTTTTGACGTGGGTTACGGCCTACAGTAGCCCTTGTGTTAAAAAAATAAACAAACCAGAAGAAATATGCTGTGTTTCCTTACACCAGAACGCAACAGTACCATTTCAATAATACAAGTCTCGTTTTGAATGAGGCATATCTCCTTGTTGAATTTGGCCAACAATTTATAAAGTATCCACATTTAGCAGACTTTACATTTTAGATTATTTGACACTTGAACATCCTTACAAATCAATACAGTTATTAACTATAGCTTGTTCTTGAAGTCAGTGTTACTGTGAAAAACAATCAGGCCAACCAATTAAACAGATGAAGCTTTTTTTTTATCTTCATTTCTACAGGGAGATCCCAATGAGAGCACTCACACTCTCTTTTTCATGGCTGCCCTATTCAAATAAAGAACAATACAAACAAAAAACAAACAAAACAAATAAGTACATACGTCCATTTAAAAGTATAAGTATAAATGTTTGTCACCAGATTATTAAATTGCATGTGTGACGCCAATGTACCCAATTTCGAATGTGATTGAAATATATTCCATATTTTGAATAGTAAAACAGCCAAAAGCTCCCCCCCCCTCCCCCCTCCCCCCATTTCAGTTCTGGTGCCGCCAGTTTTAAGCCTTACACAATCATGTGACCTTAAAGTTCCCGCATCAATGATCAACAAGCAAGTGAGATATTTCAGCAGTCCACCATTGTAGTCCCTTATAAAAACATTTTATACAGTGTTGTTCTCTTCTACCAAACAGCGAAGAGTCAACAGCTTGAATCTCACGGAAACTGCATACACTGTTACTTTTGGGTACATGGGCAAACACGTGTGGTGATTTAAAGCTATGACGCATAATGTGAAACCGCTTTTTACTGTGTCATATTAGGAAAAACAAAAATATGAACTCTTTTTATGTAAAATGACAAAAAAAAGTAGTCTAATTCGGAGATCTTAAGCATAATTTTGTAAGCGTTCCTCAGCTTTCATCGTAAGAAAAGGCAAAGGCGCGGGAGACAAAGCAGAAGTGAACCCAGAGTTTGGGAGCAACAGTGGTGCCATCAGCGCTGCTCCAAGATAGATGAGGCTCTCAACTGGCTGCGCAGTGGGCCAGCCAGAGTGGGGGTGTGTTCTGCTCCTGATAAGACCCTCGAGTTGAAGAGGACGGAAGCCATTGCCAATTACCAAAAAAAGTCAAATCCCTCTTTGTGGAAAAAAAATAGTCAGATTGCAACTTCACAGCGTTGTCTGGCTATAATGAATTTGCCCATGTGTGCGAGGTATAAGATATGCATATTTGGCCATTGGGTTTAATGCGCTGTGCATCCTTGAGAGAAAATGAGGTGATTGAAGTTCAATTTGTTGCCTGTTATTAAGTATTTCCGCGTGGCTGCCTCAGTTAAAGGATAATGGATGAGGGAATTATTATTACCTTTTGGTCAAATGAAGTGGTGTGGGAGATAAGGTGATGAAATTAATGAGCGGGAGGAAGAGTGGTGATCCATCAACATCAAAACAGAGGCCGGGGACAAGCGCGATGGGGAGGACTTGATAGGATTCATATTAAAAACGCTGTGGACTTATCAGCGTGTAGAGTTTTGGATTGGTTTCGTTGCACAAAGGCTGTCTTGTTTGTACCACAACAGCTACAAATATGACGGAGTGTAATGACGTTGTAAAGTTTGTGTATGTGCTTGTGTGTATATTTGGATCACAAAGCAAAAGTGCCACACAAACATCACTCAACATTAATCGTCCAAATGATCGAAGTTGTCCAATGTCTAATGGTATATGCTTCTTGTTTTTACTTTGCAAGAACTTACCTGGGCAGCCAGAACCTCACGCTTTGACAAAACTTTACAAAGATAAGTGGATCTGGAGCCATATCATGTCTACCTGATTTCAGAAGGTGTGATTGACGAGGTAGATTAACCACGCAGATGCATGCATGGTTTGCGTCAAAAACAAATATGGCTGCTAACACGTAAAAAGGAGTCAAAAATAACAAAAAACTGAGAAAAAACTCAGGTTTTGGCTGTATCAACAATCGAAGCACTAAACGTACTTATGTCAGGTAAAACTAGCTATATATTCTGTTCTGAATGATACTAGAATTCTCGACAGGGGAGGTCTTCCACATTTGAGAAACACATGCTACCAATTAGCAGCTGTGGTTGGACCTTCCCATGTTGGGTTTGTCACGTTCTATGGTCTGAATCCAGAAGAACAGAATGTAGAGAAGACCGGCCAGACAAAGATATTATAAAATAGCTAAAATACTGGTTAATTCTAGATAGAAGCTCATTGCATTTGAATCTAGGTAGATCTCAAACAGGCCTGACCCTGACCCAGCTCAAGCCACAACATTACAACATATGACTATTTGCTCAATGATATGCTGATACTGTAGCTTTAAGTATCAGCCTGATTCAAAATAGATATATCTTCACTTTGAAAGCAAGCAGTTTTTTAAAGATATAATCCAAATATTTATGTTACGTTTAGGCCTGTCATGATAATCACTATATCGACTTATCGTTCAGTACATGAAAGCTGGAACAATATTTTGAAGCTCATGTGTACAGTTTATTTGTAAAAATGTATATTTGGGATATTTTTGTTGTTTTACAGCTACATTTGCACTGTAAATATTAAAAGTAAAAAGTGACTATTAAAAGTGACTTCTGTGCCTAATATATTGTCACATAATAGCACATTCTGTTACTTATCTGTTGTAGCTCAGGGTTTTTAATCAGACTGTCTACTTAAAATGGTTTACTTGGATTATCCTGCCTGTTATATTGTTATTGTATCAGTGGCATAAAGTAGTTTCAGTATTATCATTTATCGCAGTACATCTCTGTAGCAATATATCAGGCTTCCAAACATGCTATCGTGACAAGCCTAATTATGTTAGAGACATTCTGGACCAACGAAGTCCAATAATCCGAATTTTCAACCATTACAGATACAGGATCCAGTCATTTTTCAAGTTTCAATGCATCCTTAATTTATGATCTTAACAATATCTTTATAGTTTTTGTGATTCAATTCAATTCAAGTCTATTTGTACAGGACATTTAATGCTATGTCTGTCTATGTCTAACAATACAGTGTAGCCCGGCCTAGCAGTGCTGCTCCAGAGCTGGTTCTCAGTTGATTGCCCACAAAAACAATCCCGTGTCTGTACCCATAGAACCAGTGAACCGTGACTGCATAGCTCTGCTGCTGCAAACGCAATAGACAAACACAATCTGACATTTAAGATCCATCTGATACCCTCGCACACCACATCTATAAAAACACTGCTTATCTTTTCATATACAAGCACTCTTTCCTTTTGCACACCTCCCCCCTTTTCCATGTTCCACGCTGGTAAACAAGGCCATGTCACCCCCATCATTAAATGAGTTCATCGGACTAACGAGCAAGCAAAGAGCCCCCGACACTCTAACAAGGCTCTGCTGGCTGCCCGCGCCCCGTGCACCAATCAGGGGCCTCATCACAGCTGACACAAAGCCTGCCCAAGCCCCCTGGAGCCAATTAAGATAGATTTTGCTTTTAGAGATTGAGTGATAGCCAAGAAATAGGTAAGAGTGCATGAGAGGTACTAGAAGTATTAGCATGGAACTGCGATAGATGAGAGTAGGAAAGTGATATATACAAAGAATAGGCAGACAAGTGGGATATGGAAGAAGACAAAGGCTCGCTAATTGGACTGGAGATCATGTGACTTGACTTTTACACTCCAGTGGTTATGCTAAAGTGAAGCTTGTGGTCAATGGGAAGGATGGACGCCGTGGAGATATTGATACAGAATGTTGTGCGGTATAGTGGTTTGCATTTACTCAATTACACGTGTTTTTATTGCTCACAAATACATAGAAAAACATGTATTCTTACTGTGAATGGGCACACATCTCCCCAGATGTGAATGTTTAATGCCATACTGTGGAACAATCTAGGCAAAATAATGTACACATCTTCTAATAGAAAGAAGCAAGAGCAATTGTTTCACGTGTGGGGCAAGTTTGGTTTTATGCATCTTTAAGAACTAGGTGCAATATAATATAACCCAGATGGAAACAAAAGTATATTTATTTATACATGAAAAGTAACTGGTCATGCCATTACTTAAAAAAATCACTTTCATTTACATATTTGGCTAATGTCCATAGAAACTGCAAATTTCGGTTTCCCAATAAAGTCATTCCGTTGATTAAAAAGTACATGGTTTTAAATAGTTGTTGTATTTATACTTTAATAAATTCATTGCTAGCATATTATGCATATTACCAAGAGTTTGCATATTGCTTATTTCAGTCAGCAAAAAGTCCAAATTGTGTCCATTTGATTGATAGCTCCAATTGTTCTGCCACCTTGTTACTGATTCAACTGGTAATCAGTGGTCACACGTAAAAGTATATTTGCCTTGAGAGAATTCAAACAAACTACACCGTTGACAAAAATAAACACAAGTGGGAAACGGCAATTGTGACCTACAGCAAAATAAACAAGCCCAGCAAGCCGCAACTGTGAGGTTATAAAGCTGGGAGACTAGCGTTAGCCGGCCAGAGTTCCCCTAAGACGTCCCCATTGAAAAGGGCTGGGGCCACTTAGTCTGAGTTTAGCCTAATAAGGATTAAAGCCTTTTCTGCGCCTTTTCAGTGTTTGCTAACAGGTTAGCCTCTTCTATTAGCCTTTTCTTGGCTGCTTAGCCTTTTTGAAGTGGGACAAAGAGAAGGTCTTGTGTGGATTTAGGGAATCGCTGTGCTGCTCCTGGGGTTAATTGGTGGAGGAGAGGACCCGGGTGCATTGGAGATTCAGCCTCAGGGCATGGACTTTAGGGGACGGATGCCAGCCAACCCGTGATACATATTCAGGGACACCAGAGGGGACATGCAAAAGACTGGGACTCTGGACGTAACAAAGGGCAAAGTACAAGGCAGAGAGTTTTAAAGCCTGACTATTTCTCTTGTTTCCCTAAGAGCTAATTGTCAACATCTATTAAAAAAAGCATCAGTCATAAGAATTTAACTCACTTGGTATAGTTCAGTGATTCTTAACCTGGGTTCAATCGAACCCTAGGGGTTCGGTGAGTCAGTCTCAGGGGTTCGGCGGAGGTCAAGACACGCACCCGACTCATATGATTTGCGGACTGCGAGTGTCTCCAGAAGCCGGCCGTGTCCCAATTTGACAAATGCACCCTTTGGTGTGCCTATCGAAGTACCCGCCCGACTTAAATGTGCCGGTCGAACGCAGCAAGCGTTTAAGGCAGTGGTTCTCAAATAGTGGGGCGAGATGCCAGGGGCGCGCGTATGACTACACGTATGACACTAGTACTGTAGGTATCGCATACGCAGTGCACACGCAGCATTGAGTAGGAGAGAGCGAACAGATTGTGACACAGGACAGTGAACAAGAGACACTTTTGCTAAAGAGACACTATGGAAAACATTTTAACAGGGATGAAAAGAAAGGTGGAAATAGACGGAGGTAATGAGACGCACGAAAGTCACACGAAAAGTAAGACGAGGAAGTCTGATGAAGAGTATGGAGCACTTGGCTTCACCGTGACTCCGGTGGGACACGAGGACAGACCGGTGTCTGCTGTGGCAGCGGACAGTATGAAGCCAAATAAGTTAAGACACCACCTCATTACACCTCAGTCACGCTGATAAGACGCTGGAGTTTTTTCAGCATAAACGTGCCAAATATTAACAACAATCTTCGCTTTGTGAATGTCACTTAAACCAGTGAGCACTGAGCATCATATAAGGTGGTGTACCGAATTGCTAAATTACTTGTTTTAATTTTATATTTATTAAATTTGAATGTATTATTTTGATATTTATTTCATTTAAATTTATTCATTTGATGTTTATTTAATTTTATTTTTTTAATTTGATATTTAATTACATTTCATGATATTTTATTTTATTTTTTGAGTATCAAATGGTTTAATCAGTTGTTCCAAAAATACCTCCAACAAGGTTAAGATCCACTGGTATAGTTTTTCCACAAACTCTTAGATTATCTACAAATCTAACAATCCCAAGGTGTTTTACAAAAGGGACTGATACAAATTGTTCCTTGTGCTTTAGCAATTTATGTATAATTTGACATTTTTGGACATGTGATGCAATGATTTTTGAATGTACTGCTTCCACTTGTTTTGGTATAAACAAGTTATGGCAAGATATGATTTATTTCTTATTCATTCATATTTTATTACACAAGGAAAGTTACGTTTCCTAATGCAATCCCAAACTTTTCAATTTATTTTTGTAGAGCCCAAAATCGCAACAGCAGCTGCCTCTTAGGGCTGAATGTGAGAAATGATTAAACCAACAGAAAGTTAGAAAATCAACAATGAAACAGAAACAGACATTGGGCAATAACAGACATGCAAATGAATCAAGAAAAAACAAGCAAATAGAGAACTGTCCCAGAACATCCCCTGTCCTTAGACCCTCTTTCTCAGCAAGGAAAAACAACACTTTTAAAGGGAAGTATCTTTTTGGGTATTCTACAAATTCCAGCATTGCTTCATTCACTTGAAAACACATTCGAAA
Organism: Periophthalmus magnuspinnatus; assembly: GCF_009829125.3. Classification (NCBI taxonomy): domain Eukaryota; kingdom Metazoa; phylum Chordata; class Actinopteri; order Gobiiformes; family Gobiidae; genus Periophthalmus; species Periophthalmus magnuspinnatus. The sequence continues at coordinate 29,790,618 of NC_047126.1, forward strand.
CCCAGCATCAATGTCCAAACACCAGATAAGGGGCCTTCAAGGTATTACTGGGCACCTGTTGAGTGAACAAGAATGCCTTCCTTGATTTGTGAAGCACAACGGTAAACACTCGCTCCAACAAAACCAGTGCATGTGCTCTTGACTGGAACTCCGAAAATCGAGAAGACAGGCCACAGCCGCCTCTAAAGCAGGAGACCATTGGCGTTCCACTTTCACCATAAGCCTCCATAGCAAACATCAGACAGGTTAGGATCGCTGAACGGCTCCTATCGCATTCTCCTCGCTTCTCTTCAATCTCCCATTTTGGCCATTTAGTGACGGCTAAGCTTTTTCTTAGAGGTTGGTGCAAGGCTTCGTCGGAGTAAATTCTTTTCTAATCCGGCTATTGTCAGCAGATTAAGTGGGTGTGGGGTGAAAAGTACACCCGTTTGGGGGAATTCAGAAATGGACGTCCTGGGATGGCTGAGCAAAAGGACAGCGAAAGAATAGGCACTGAATAAAAAAGATCGCCAATGGGTAGGACTAAGGAATGGGAAGGACTCAATCGCAACTGTGTTTTGAGTTGAAATAATAAGAATGAGTAAGCAGTTTTGGTATTTAGCTTCCATGTTGCAAGAAAAAATGTTTTGAAGGAAAATGTCAGACAAAGTTAACGGTAAATTATTGATGACAGTGCGTGGGAAGATGACACGCTGGGCTTCAGACCAATAGTCCATGGTGGGGCACATTCTTCTAGATCTTTGGAAGAGATTTCTTGTAACATGGCTCAAAGCTCTAATAACACAAAACTCTTACCAACTGTTACAATTGTACTCCAAGCAGCAGCTGAAAATAAAGATTACACAACAAAGTAATCACTAGGGTTACAAAAAGAGGAAAACACTAGCAGGTAAAGGAAGCAAGGAACTCCTGAACAAAATCCGTGTATGAGCTTTGGAGATTGGTTTCCAAGTGACTCACTTTATTGACAGTTTCTTTGAGTTGATAATGATTTTCGCAACGATTCAGTAAATTACCGGAACTTAAACATTAGTTGGAAGCAAAATGTAGCTTTCGAGGGTACGGATTCTGTATATAATAGTCATGTAAAGCGGTATCCATTGCCCCAACATTCATACATTGGACCTGATCAAAGAACAGAATTTAAAAACTGTTAATTAAGCTCTGAAGAGGTCTTGCTGCATGATTCATTTCTTAGATTGCATTTAATTTGCTGGAAGGTAACTCAAATTACATGCCCAATTAAATCTAAATGAAAACATGTAAAGAATATGCACCATGCGTTACCAGTGTCATTAAATGAACTGGATGAATCACCATTACACCGCTATCTGCTGATGTAATGAACGCGCACGATGGGGACTGTTTTATTTTTACATCCTTATATGAGAAAGTCTTTGTGCTGCGGTGCATCGGTGGAGCTTTGTAGCGCTGATGCCTGCAATAAGGCCAGTCCTGGATGAGTAAGTAATCTACCGCGTGTCCCTATGGATGTGCCATTTCTACCAGACTGGACGGATCATTAACCATAATGGCAATGGGAGCAGCACAATGCAGCTTTGTAACATTCTGCACTCTGGCACTGGAGATGTCTTCACACACAATACACAGCAAGGCTACTGCTAGTGCTGGTACTAAAGTGATGCTAAAATGTACTCGATTTCAATACAAAGGAGTAGATTTGATACTCAATATTGATTTCTGATACCACAATAATGAAAAAAAACAAAACAAAAGTATGCGATTGTCAAACATTCACTTGTAGTACTTTCTTTTATATCACTATGTGGCTTGTGTAATCCTTCAGTCGTCCATGTAGGTTCCATATAGTCTATACGGTCTATATTTGGTCTGATACAGCTCAAGATCAAGCTAAAGCTACAATATACCAAAGCAGTAACATTGTATTTTTGAAGAAATATTCAAAATTCAAAAAAATATTCAAAAGGTATCAATACAAATCAGCATTTTAACAATATTTCTTTACCTGCACCATATGTATAAAATGTTAATGTCAAAAATAAAATATCAAATGTGTAAAATCAGCTTAAACAAAGTAGTTCAAGAATAGATACATATAATTGGGATTGGTTATAATTTTACAGATGTAAATGCTTCATCATTTGAGCAACAGTACTTGTATGCCTATTTATTCCACTTCATGGTATATTTGACCAATAGTTACATATGTAATATTTATCAAAATGTAAATGTATTACAAGCCAGTAGTGATTCAAAGCTGCAGTGGTGTATTGGTCTGAGGAAAGGTCCATGAAGTCAAGATGTACTACAGTTGTGCAAGTTCTTAATGTTTTTTTTTTCTATAAATAAGTGATAACATGTTTTCCTCAAGAAGCAAAATAGAGTTGACAGTAGTTATAATGTATTAGTTGTGTCATTCCAGATCTCCAGTTTCATTTCAGCCATCTTGAAACAGATGAAGGAGACTCATGACAGTTCTTTGATCCCAATCCTGTGACATATGGATCGACTTTTATCATCCAAAACGCAGCTCAGACTTCTGACAAACCAAACCACATTTACAATTCCAATTTCCAAATCACGGGGAGGACATCGATCTTTCAATCTGCGGCTGACCCTGGCTGAATAGCGCGGGCTTGTGAGAACAGCAGGTACACAGGTGCTGATTGTAATATCAGTAGCCTACCAGGCCGAGTGGCATCTATAAACAGGCCTATCCATCAGGCTGCTGTGCTGCCTTTGACACGCGAGTCGGGGGCAGACGGAGAGAATAAATGATGGAGAGGGGGGATCAATCAAAGGCCGCGGGGGGAGGCACCTGCCCCTGACTGGCCCAGAGACAGAGCATGATGGAAGGGCTAGGCTCAGGTGCAGGAGCAGGACAGAGGCTTTGTGTGCACCAGCTTGGTTAAGTGTTTGGACGTAGCTAATACTGTGGTCACATCTAATACTTGTCTGCATTGTCAAACAAACATGGTCGACATGCACTTGTTTGAAATAGATGTTAATTACTTTTCTAGAGAGCCTTCAACAAGATTTACATGTCCAAACTAGAGGTGGGAAAAATGATAATATCACAATGGTTCAAAATACACAAAATTAGAATATCAAGCATAACGTAAAAAATATAAAATAAAATACAAATGCAGTGTGTACAGATTATGTAGATAGATTCATGTGGACATTGTTCCCCCCCCAGTCTAACAAGTTGATTAATGGTACGTCAAATGTTCTGCTTAACTTCTGCGTTGCATCTTAGAAGAATTACTGGCTCCGGCTCAGCACATCCCACGACTTCAGAAACAACAAAACATGCCATTTGTTCTTTGTGAAGCTTTATACTTATATATATCCAGCCAAATTAAAGCAGATAAACTAGTTAAAGGGACTGTATTACCCTGTTTTCTGATATATGTCATAATGGTGTTTCTTCATCAAAAACATACCTGGAGTTGTGCTTTGTTTGTTCTTCTCTCAAACAGAAAACACTGTGTTCCACCTTGTGATGTCATGTGGTAATACAGGAAGTGCTCCACTGTGTTTTTAAACTTCATACAGTAGAGGCTTTAGTATAGTATAGTATAGTATAGCATAGCACACCATAGTATAGTATATGCACTTTGAGCTTTTTTTGTCTCCAGCATCTACTTTTTATCTACTGTGTTCTTTCTATTGTTACATGTTATATAAGTGCAAAATAAATCTAAATTAAAAAAAAACTCCATGTATCTTCACTAGAATCATTGGGATAACTTAAATCCTGGAACTGCCTATCTCTACTGAACTAAAGGGAAAAGGAGCTGTTAACTTGAAAACTTTTCTTTTTCTATTGCTTCATGACATCACAAGGTGGAACAGAGCATTTTGAGCTTTGGAGATGTAAACAGACTAATAATACAGGATCACTCAAATATGTTTGAATGAAACAAAACACAGCTCCAGGTATGTTTTTGATGAGGACATTCTAACATGGCTTAGTGCTATATAGGGCCTTTACCTTGTAATATTTTCTAAAATAAGCCTTAATAAAAGCACACACACATTTCAGAGGGACTGAAAGAGACATTAGTCATCATTAAAGCGGGCGACACTGGGCTTAATGGCTGTTTATGTGATTACCAAGGTGTCAAGTGTCTTTCCTAGGCCTGTCCACTCCTGTTAACTGTACAAACCAAATGTGTCACAGTCACAAAGGACAGTGTTTTTAGCCATTGTTGGAATAGTTGGTTTTTGTTTTGTTTTTTTAACTTAAAACACATTATTTTCAAATAGTGGAACATCTGAATGCTTAAGAGTTCAATCTGTTTTTAATGATGTTTTAATGAATGGACTGACATACAGGTCGTCAGTGTTGAAAATGGTTAAAATATAAATTAGCAGTGGTCTGGATGGGTTATATGGCAGATTCCAGCTGGCACAAACCACGTACTAAGACTTTAGAATAAGCGTCTAGCCCAAAGACAAATATATCAAGTTTTGAACCACAGACTCTCGTTGGTGGGTGACAATTAAGTCACGGCACCACTTCCACCTCCCAAAGATGCAATTTTAGATGATTTAAAACCAACCACGGCTCAAGATATGGTACATTAACCATTAAAAAGGATATAGAGCAGAGGATGTGTGTGTGTGTAAGTTAATGTCAACCCGAGAAACTTGCTGATGCAGATAAAAATATGCAACGCGACATGAATGGCGGCCTTTATTTAAGCGGAACTCAAAATATAAAAGATCTTACGGCTGTTTAATCTATTGCAGAAAAACTAAAATCCACAAAAGGCGAAATTGTGCAGGTTGCTTGGATGGCTCCTTTGTGTCAGATTTTGACGAAGTCCAGAAAAACAGGGTTATAACAAATTGATCTTAAGCCAGAGAAGGAACAAGCCTCTCAGATTCTCCAAACGCTTTGAACGTCGTCATTAACAAGTCTCTTAAAACACTGCACATGTGGTGGAGAACAACCACTGATCTCACCGCTGTGCAATGAGTTCATCGCCGTTGATTTAACCTCACGCAAACAGCTGGGGTGAAAGTCGAGACATTAGGCCTCTAACATCAACGACACACGAATGGGAAGGAAGATTATGGCTAAGTATTAATTATAATTGAGGGGAAACAGTAGTGAAGTGAACATTTACAGGTCTATAGGGTAACTACCTCACTTCCTGTATCTCCTTGAATTGGCTTAAATCCTAGTTAATTATTTCGCTCGGAGGCTGGGTGGTGACGAGGCAGAAGCATTTAAGTCAAGTGTAGAAGTGGTTTGATAATAATTCGGTTTCCTGATGACTGCCAAGATTGGGTGTAGACTGTTGTAGACTGAATTTCAATGGCAAAAAAGGTCAGAGCTGTACCAGAACTGAAGAAGCTACTTAAAGTTCAACCTTTTGCCACAGCTGTCCTGGGTATACTGATGAAAACATAGCTGCCAATCTGCGCCACAAGCCCCTCTGACCACCAGCTACTCACAAAATCAGCCATTCATACTGAGCAACTGTCTCGCTTATGGACACAAGAGTTTCCACTAGAGCCACTGCTGCCCCACAGTGGCACTTAGTCGTTTCCCATCCAAGTACAGGCCCAACCCTGCTCAGCTTTCGAGATCAGTACTGCGAATGTGGTATTGTTGTATTCTAATATGGCTCCAATACACTAGAAAATGTTGACAGCTCTCATCAAACTATAAAATAATTTGTGAAGCAACATAATGCAATTTTAAACTCATTCTCTTGCGTCATTATGTCCTAATTTTATCCAGCTGAAGTCTATCACAGAATCAATGTGAAGCAGTCAAATTTCACATTAATCTTGTTTAATGTATGTCTACATTAACCCAACACTGAGAAGAAGCAAAGGAACAATTGGAAGGTCATCCCAAGTCATCAGTTCAAAAGTTTGTCTGGCTCAGTAATTTACTGAACATCCCAGAATGCACTCTGTCAGAGCAGTGGCATGAAGGAGAGACACAGGACAAGGCCAAAATGAATGGGTGCGAGTGAAGGGAGCGTTCCACGGTCTCATTGATAATGACATACCTGCTCGGTCCGTCTGTTAGCCTTATAGCACACACTACTTAGAGCCTAACTGGAAAATCAATAGACTCCATGGCTCTTGGTGATTGGCAGCTGCAGCCGAAGGTCGTCCCTGGCGACCATGAGAGTTTGGTGGAGCGAGGACTTAAGGGGGGAGGGGCCCCAGTGGCTCCACACTTTAAGGAGAGCTAAGCAGAAGGGACTGGCCAGTATATCACACAGGGCTGTTTTGCTTTGACTGAGTGACCATCTATTGAGGCAGGGCAGCTAACCCCAGGAAGCCGTCACCACCCCACTAATTGGAGTTACCAATGTGTTTGCAACGGGGGTCCGTCTCTACACGCCACAAACTTGGACATCGACCTTTAGAGAGAATAATTAGCAGGACACAATTCAAGATAATTTTCTAAGCTATTAAAAAGTTGGGAAATTAGCAGTGCAAAAGTTTAAGAAAGAATCTTTATTTTGTGATATTATAGCAATAAAATGCATCATTAACTTTTACAACATTTTGTTTTCTAAGAACACTCTGAGCATTTGTAGGTTTTGACCTGGAAGAAAAGTATTGTTTAAAACATGTGTTCTTACAAGTGGTGCACAGGAGTTGAGTGTTTGCCCATGAATTAAAAGAGAGCTTGTTCAAACTCAGCCTGCGGGCACGCTGGTGCTGTGTCTCCAGTTGCAGCAGGAGGGTATCAAGCACAAACATCTACCAAACCAGAGCATGCCCACTGTGCTAGGCCAAAAGAAATATTCAGTTAAATCATGTATTTGAAATAACTACAGAAATTTGTTGTTGATTGTTCAAGCTGATTAGTGCAAGGTTGACATTGATCTCACCTCAACAGACATTGCCAAAAAAAATCAAAATCTATACCAAACATATCAAATATTAATAAAAAAGTGCACATATTGTTGCACTACAGTATGCAACATCTACCCTAGGGACAACTCTACAAACCCACCAACCCACTTTGTGCACAGATTACGACTGTAACCAATCATCTGCAAGTGTGACGCCTCACTTCCTCAAACAGGAGATAATAGCAGCCTGCAGAAGTGTCGGTGCAACAATAACTTCACATGAAATATTGATGAGCAGTGTCTAAACATAGCGAGGCTGCTGTACTCTCGCACATCTGCCGTGACTTCATCAGCTCCATCAGAAGGACCGAACAGGTGCCAGGCAATTAGCTCTGTGCCATCCTGATCTGAGCTGCTGCGGAGAGCAGCTGGGCCCATCCGGGACACACCACGAACTGTGTCAACACTACTGTCCTCTGTACTAAGCACGTGGAGGGACAAAGGGTGGACTGTAAAAAAAAAACTGGAATCCAAGCATAAAGTATGCATTTATTTATTTTTTTTATTTTTTGGTAGAATTACAAACGGTAATGGAAAAATTACAGAGGAAGCAAAAACCTTACTATTCATGGAGATGTTATTGCTTTGCCCAGAGTATTCAAAATATGGCATTAAACTGATCTCCATGTAGTCAAGAAGGTAAAGTAACAAGATGGTACAGAGAGGCCATTAAGCTCATAGTAATAGTAAGAATGTTTTTTTTTAAAGTAATAAACACCTGCACATAAATGTAAGACAGATAAGTTTAATGCCATACTGTGAAAAATTTCAGGCAAAGCCATAACATCTTTATTGAGACAAGCAGGTGGTGAACTCTTACCCTTTATTTATTTTTTTTAATTTTTTTAATTACAAGGACAGTGCATATTAACAGTACAGCTGCATATTATGCCAGAGTTAGCTAAGAGGCTGTTTTCCGTCTGTAGTGCTTGTACAGAAGACACCCTGGGAAAAGGGATCAGTAACAATGTCAATGTAATCCTAGTGTTACATAGTGCACAGTAAAGACTTGAACAAACTCTTCTACTAAAGTATATTTCAAACTTCTAATGTGGAAGTATTTGAGTGGTTTCAATCAAAAGACCTTCAGGCCTTGTGGGTTGGTACAGTAGCCCTCTCTATTATTGATGACGACAACTAAATATGTGAGAGTCCTACTCCAAGACCCCATCAGCTGCAGTTTGCAATGATTCATGGAGATTTTAAGGCCACTGGAACCATTCTTCTGACAGTCATTTTACAGTGCAATTTATAACACATCCATTTGTCATCCACCAGATGTTCCAGAAATATTTCCTGTTTGAAATCTACAAGAAAATGATCTACCTACACAGCTCGTATTCGTCGGGGGTGCCTGTTTGAATGAAAAAAGCAGTGCACTACTTTTCTAGTACAGGACCGGCCACCTGCTTGTCTAAATGAACATGTTTTTGTTTAGCCTGAAATGTTCCACAGGATGGCATTAAACTTGAATTACATTTATTGCATGACAGGTGTTTTATTGCTTTAAAAAGTCACCTCTCCACAGATCTGACCAGTAACTTTGCCTGGTGGTGTCATCTGCTTGTTTACATGAAGCTCTATAGATGTTTTTTTTGGCATTCACTGTGGAACATTTCACAGTAAGTCAATAATGAGTGACTTTTTTAGTATCGATACCTGCTAAAATTAGAGTATTTAGCTTTAGTATTGATTGATCTAATTTTCGATACTTTTGACAACCCTACCAGGCAATCTCCATGGATGCAACAAGCAGGTGACAGAAAAAAAAGTAACATAGTGCACCTTTAAGTCAAATGAATATGATGATTTAGGAAGAGTATGCAAACATGATCTCTGCTGCTGTTTTGGGGCTGAAATTGGAGGGAGGAGTGGAGAGTCATGGGGGAGTGGAGTCGTCACGCGCCGTCTGATCAAAGCCCCACCCTGACAGCCTCCTGAGCTTCTGCCCACTCAAAACAAACCAGGGGACAACAGTTGATAAATCTCGGTACACAACAGATAGTAGTTAGCAGAAGTTACAGAAAAAGACTGATAATATGTCATTAGATTTATATTCAAATGATCACTGCCAAAAAACGTTTGAGTCACTACAGCCTGGTTCAATTTGATTCTACGCAGAGATACTAAAGCGTAACAGCAGTAAGTAAGGGCCCAAATGTATTAATAATAGTAGTGCTCATTCCTATATTTTATCATTAGGCTACGGTTAACATGGATTTCATAATATTTGGACTTTAACTCTTCAAGTGGTGCGCATTAATCTCTCTGAATACTCATGATAAACAGTTGAACCAAAAAAAAAAAAAAAAAGTCTAGACACTTTTATCTTCTTCTTTGGAATCATGTCGCTTACTTTCCAAAGCTCCTCTAATGGGTTGCTAGAAACATCGTACAAGAAGAACGAGTACAGCTGAACATATTTTAAACTGAATTTGTCATGACTCAGTGCTGAGATGAGCTAGCTCCATTACGTCTATTAAGTTTCCAAAAATAGATTGCGGAGACATTTGAAACTGGTATTACAGTTACTTTCCTGTCATAAGTTCAAGCCGCCGCCGTTTTATTTTTATAACTATTTACCAATTTTGCAAAGTTTTGGTTCTTCAGCAGCAATGAGGCTCCTTTTCTCTTTTTTTCCTCCATATGAGCATTATAGAAAGGGAATCATTGTTCATTATTTACTTTTTTACTTACATTTTTCGAAAAGTCATTCACATTTTAGCTTTAATTACACTTTGAATTTTAATTAATCAATTTACTCAAAATAAATAAAGTGCACAAACAACCTTTTTGGCCATATAGAAAGACTGAAAATAATTACATAAACATAATTAAATTAGTTTGTTTTGTTTTTTTGACTATATTACACTAAAACAAATTTAAAACAAAAACATGAATTATTAGTTTTATATGAAGTTCTCCGCTTAGCCTTTGCTGTTCTGAATGTTTAAATATGCACATTTAATGGTGATGTATTCTAAAAACTTGCGAGTTTAACTGAATTTCTGGCACATCTATGGACAACTGTGTTTTGTAAATCAAAGTTAAAGTCAAACTGTTCGATGATGATTCAGAGGCTAAATGATAAAATCCAGAAAATGTTCACAAAGGGAGGCTCATTAATCTTTCTTTCTAAATGCTTACAGTCTATTAATGAAGCTGTTGCATTGTTGGCCACTTCATATCAGTGAAAGCATTTTGGAACACAGAGCTAGTTTCACTTTCTGCACTATGTCAAATGTATTTTGCAAGAACAGTTTAAAGTCTTATTTAGGGGTTTGTTTGCTTGAAAACTTGGTGAGCATTGTCCAGATATCCTATGAAACTAAAGAAGGAAAAAAGAATTTCAACTACACTATAAAGTTGGACACAATATATTTCTGTGATAAATTTGACCATTGAACGCCATTAATTAAAATAACGCAATACAATTTATAATTCCGTTCTTTTCCATGAGGTCCAAATAATTTATCGAAATGACTCCATGCACGCAGGCCTCAGCGCTCTCACAGGTTTCCCTACACAACGCAACTTTTTTACAAAATATATTTAAAAAAGACGTCTCTACAAATAAATAAAAAACCTGTCATTGTGTCAGTCATGTTTTGTGCGCGGTGCCTCAGACGCGCTGATTTTTGATGGTTCAGAGTGTAAATATGAACGATAGCGATTATGCAGCAGCGATCAAAACACTCACGCGTAACGTAATGACTAATTAAGTTAATGGCGACGGGCTGGTAATGACCGCGGCCTCGTTAACACAAAACAGCGAGTCTCAAAGGAAGAGACACGAGCGTCTTTATCCAGCGCGTAAAACTAAATATGCTTTGTCTGTTACGCATTTAAAGCGCACCCCAGAGCCCCGTGCGTAAAGACAGTGCATGGTCACAGGGACCTGAGCCCCTGTGCCGTGGATTGCCCGCTTTAATTATTTAAGGGGACGCCGTTTGCAGCAGTAGAGCCACGCGTAAAATGCAGTGTGTGTTAAGTGTGTGAGTAAACACGGCGGCCGCGCGCTCTGACTCCTGGGTATGTTACAAGTCTACAATCTGTAGAATAATGCACACTAAATCAATATCATGATCAATTTTTATTCTGGGGGTAGCAAAACTGCGTGGAATATGAATATATATTATATATATATATATATATATATATATATATATATATATATATATATATATATATATATGCATAAACATGTATGTGCTTTACTCGGCTTGTTCTTCTGCAAGATATTCATGAGCTGTTCTAAAATCTCGAGAGGTCGGGACAAACGCGTTGACACAAACCATTAGAGGTTTACAGGCAGCTTTATAACGAGCACAGATAAACAACATTATTCTAGTGACCAGAAGGACACAATATGACAATCTGCATGAATTTAACAGTAGCTACAAAATACTAAATGTGTGCAGCTGTTTTAAAGGCAGTAGGGCCGAAGTTGTTGCAGCTGCGTAAAAATGAAACCTTGTCCATCCGGCTCCTGTTCCTCGACACGCACCAGCGACAGGCCCCGGAGCGCGCGTAAACACTGATCCAGAGGCAGTGCGCGCTCCGGTGATCCCAGAGAAGAGCACTGAGTGTCCGCCGTCTGGAGCTGCAAGTCTGGAGCATGACGTCCCGCGCTCCTCGGAGCTGCAGTGCGCGCCTCTGATTGGCCCGCTGCATTGACAGCTCTGCACATGATTGCAGGAAGAGAAGCCCGCCCCTTTCCTCTTCTTCTAAAGGAGCCATTCATAAAGTACACAGGTCCGGCTCCAGCTGAGTGTGGACACTGCAAGGAACAGAGCAAAGAGACGTGTGCTCTCACGCGCGCAGGACGTGGGTAGAGGACGCACGAGCATAATATGTGCTTACCTGGAAGTTATCTGAACTGGACTGAGATTTAGTCAGACGTTACGCTGTTTCCTGCTGCTCCCGCTGACGTCCATCCGCTGAACGGCAGTAAACTTACTTTTGGATTGAGCTTATCTTCTCCCGCCTCGGGCTTCACCGGTAAGCGTTGGATCCGTCAACTTACTGCGACTCTCCGGTGTACAGCCCGGACCTCTGCCCCAACATGATCGCCACGCAGGCTAAGCTGGTCTACCAGCTCAACAAATACTACAACGAGAGATGCCAAACGCGCAAAGGAGCTATAGCCAAAACCATTCGAGAGGTGTGCAAAGTGGTCTCGGACGTCCTGAAGGAGGTGGAGGTGCAGGAGCCGCGCTTCATCAGCTCCTTGAGCGAGATAGATGCGCGTTACGAGGGCATGGAGGTCATCTCTCCAAACGAGTTCGAGGTGGTGCTGTACCTTAACCAGATGGGCGTCTTTAACTTTGTAGATGACGGCTCGCTCCCAGGTTGCGCGGTGCTGAAGCTGAGCGATGGCCGAAAGAGGAGCATGTCTCTCTGGGTGGAGTTCATCACGGCCTCCGGCTACCTCTCCGCGCGTAAGATCCGCTCTCGTTTCCAGACATTAGTGGCGCAGGCCGTGGATAAATGCAGCTACAGGGATGTGGTGAAGATGGTGGCTGACACGAGTGAGGTCAAGCTGAGGATCCGGGAGCGCTACGTGGTACAAATCACTCCCGCCTTCAAATGCACGGGAATCTGGCCCCGGAGTGCAGCCCAATGGCCGCTGCCGCACATCCCGTGGCCCGGACCAAACCGTGTGGCCGAGGTCAAGGCAGAGGGCTTTAATCTGCTGTCCAAAGAGTGCTACTCTCTGACGGGGAAGCAGAGCTCCGCAGAGAGCGACGCCTGGGTGTTGCAGTTCAGCGAGGCCGAGAACAGGCTGCTGATGGGCGGCTGCAGAAAGAAATGTCTCTCGGTGCTGAAGACGCTGCGGGACCGCCACCTGGAGCTGCCCGGACAGCCGCTCAACAACTACCACATGAAGACGCTGCTGTTGTACGAGTGTGAGAAGCACCCCCGCGAGACGGACTGGGACGAGTCCTGTCTGGGAGACCGGCTCAACGGCATCCTGCTGCAGCTCATCTCGTGCCTGCAGTGCCGCAGATGCCCGCACTACTTTCTGCCAAACTTGGACTTGTTTCAGGGGAAACCACACTCGGCCCTGGAGGCGGCCGCCAAGCAGACGTGGAGACTAGCACGAGAGATCCTGACCAACGCCAAGAGCCTGGACAAATTATAGTGTGTGTGTGGGCCGGACTGCATCTGAAGACTCTTTTTTAAACGGAACAATTGGGCCACTGCCACACAGAATAAGGTACATTTTAAATAAATGAACCTTTTGTTGTCTTCGTTATTAAATGTTTTCACAAAGTGAACTAACTTTAATTTAAATATATGCACAGAATCGTTCAGTGAAATTTAATGTAGCGTGCCAAGTTCGAGTTTTTCATTATGTGACTTGAAAAGAAATGCTAATAAAATATTGCAAATGGATTTATATTACGCGTCGTGTGTTGACCTTCATGTGCAGCACATTTAGCCAATCTGTAAAGAACCAGCGCGCGTTAGAAACAACAACAACAAACCGAACTGAAGGGGATGAGATGGACCCGGATCCAGCGCGTGTTGGACAAAAGGAGTTTACACAGGAATCCAGCGGCCAGGATTTCAAACACAGGCCCGAGGATGTGTTCTGATCTGCGGCTGGGCCTGGAAGCACGAGCCGCAGGCTGCTTTATTATCATGACGCACCATCACACACACGTGCTCACAGGAGCCAGTTACGGACAATGAAAGAGGACAAACCACCTGTGGCTCACTCTCAGCAGATAAGGGCTTTTAAACTAACTGTGAGGACATAACTCACTGCACCGAACAAACCGCATTTACTTCGTCTTAACAATTACCTATAAGTCAAAAAGTTCGTAAAAAAACTGAAAACAATGTGGACCAACTATTGCGTTAGTGTGTTTATTGAACCTGATACTATAGATGACGCATAAGCAGGATAAATAAATAGAATATTGGGACGCGCCATGGCTTTACGCGCTGAATATGACGCGACTAAACACGTTTATGCCCTTTACAAACAGACCTCAAAACAACAGAGACTGACTTTAAAAAATAGGCCAAGAAATTGGCTAAAACAAAACACTAGTAAACACAGCAGGGAGAGCTCTTCCGGCCGGTGTAACAGTTGAACAGAGGCTGACAGTGCACACACTCCACGCGGCCAGGGGACACTTACCTTGGGGTCCAGGGCCTTAAAGCTCGGCTCCTCGTCGTCCACCTCAAAGTAGAGCTCGGAAGCGGTCACGGACAGTGTGCCTTTGACCACCACGGCGGGGGCGACCAGATGGGCAGTGGTGCTCAGGTTTACAGGGCCTATGGGCAGAGGGAGCCAGGTAAAACCAGGACGAAAAAAGAGTTTCAGTTAATTTACGCATTATTACTGCAACATTCAATTCAGCTGTATATATTGTATTATTATTTAAATATTTAGGCTAAATGTATTTCAACATGTAAAATCAGATCCAAAGTGTAAGGAATTGGACGCAGCTTGTGTGGAATGATTCTTTTTATGAAACTATGATCGTGCGTAAAGATTACACAAAATGGCGAACACTTATTTCTTCTTGTTATATTGGAGTCACGTTTATCTTTTGTTCTTAGTTCATATTGGGTGTTTACCGTTTGCTGCTTTGCCAACAAGGCCTATAAAGCTTCAGTGGCTAAAGTTAAACCCAAGCTTCAATCGAATACGTGCTTTGTGTCAGTGCGTATCGATCTCACTCGCTTTAATCTCGCGTCCATCTTTATTTATGCCAATATGACAATAGGCACAGTGCATTGGATTTGCAGACCGGGCCTTGGTTTCCCTGACGCGCGCACAAGGCTGGAATCAACAAGAGAAACGTGGGATGGAGTAACCCGTTTTCCCGCTGAGGACAGTGAGTGAGGGACATGGCTTTACGAGACAGCGCTGCGTTTTAGGCCATTGTCATCGTGCGCGTCTTTATGAGCTGTGAGCCTCATTATGCGGCTCAGAGTCTGTCACTGGACACACGCGCGAGAGAATACTGCAATCCGATTAACGCACTGATATTTCATTAACATGTGTGGCGCAAACATGGGACAGCGCTGGATTATAAACTGCACACACACACGCAGGCTGCACACACACAGGCTGCACACACACAGGCTGCACACACACAGGCTGCACACACACGCAGGATTAACAGTGTTTTGGATGATCGCTTATTTTCGCTGGTTATAATTATCATACAACAAACACGTGTGTTTTTATTTAGCCTGACGCTTTAATGATGAAATTCATTTACAGTTTGACTCAGTGCAATTGTCTATTACAGAATATCGGATAATATCAATAATTCAGAACGTTGTTAATTATGCACATTATTCTCGAATTCACTGATTTTTCATGTAAAAATGTTGTTTTGGCATCGTACATTTAAAGTTAAGGTGCCTAAAACTAATCATTTGTACACGGCGTTGAAATGTTTATATTATAAAATCTCACCATAGTTTTTAAATTATTTTTTCTTATTGTACATCAAAGTAGTGCATTGCTACATTTAGTTTTTTTTTTTTTACACTTTGAGTCCCACATTCCCATCTTTCTAAATTACAATTCCAGTCTTATTTTTGATGCTGTACTGTTCCCAGCTGATTTAGCCAATAACTTTTAGCAATTTATGATTTTTTAATAACACAGTTTTGGCTCAGTGTGTGTGGACACATGATATTACAATCATCATTAAAATCATCACATCACAACAGGTCCTATAAACTGTCAAAGACATTAAATGTTATAGCTGTTGTAAACCACAGCATTTATTCAGCATTACACAACATGCATCCTGAAAATTAATATTTGAAAATATTTTATTTTCTCAAAACATGCACATAAACAAGTTTTCTAATTTTCAAATAATGTGTGTGATGTGTGTGATGAATGTGTAAAATGACATAAGATATAACACATTTTCGTGCCTTTATTATAGGGCTCACATTACATCATGTGTTTTTAAATGAATGATGCTATATTAATCATTAGTACTAAATCCATGCTGTAGTACAGTCACATAAAAACTAAGACTTTAGAGTTTAAGAGTTTTTCTGACTAAAACCCTGTGGCTCTGTCCCTGATATCACACACTCTAAACACATCAGTGTGTAGCACAGTGTGAGGCAGGTGTCTAACAGTACAGGCTGCGAGAGACACAGGGACAGTAAACAGAGCTGTACCTGTGACATTGTCCAGCTCCTTGTCGTCCAGTGAGGACAGAGTGTCCTCGTCACCGTCCAGCAGAGTCTCACTCTCACAGTTCTGGTTCCCCAAGGCCTGGCTGCGGATGGACTGCTGAGTCTTCAGAACATCCTCCTCCGAGGCTGGAAGAGGGGCACACGACACCATTACTGAGAATAATACCACCGTAGGAAAGGCACGTAGATATAGAACGACTACTCATAAAGGACTTTTGGATGGTACAGTGTTATGTTGTTCAAGTGTGGATTATGATTTGCTGTTGTGCCACATGAAATGGTTGAAATATATTGTATGACTGACCACAGACACTATAGTAAATATTCACATTTTCATTCAAAGTACAGCTGATGAAAACGACACAAAGCAGCGCTCCTGTCATGTGATCATTGTAAGACTTCATTTATAGTTATTACTTATAATTTTCTTGTGTGATCCAAGTTGGGTGCATCCGGCAGAGGCATGACAGTAGTACATGACACAATGCACAGCACTCGACTACAAAGCATTACTAAGCAGCACATTATAGAGCGAGCAGACTGCTGGCTACGGCACAGTTGTGGTCTACATAGTTTCCCTGTACATTATTGAATGACCCACTGCTTAAACAAGAATGGTATGAATAAAATGCTTCAAGCAACGCACTTTATCACAAGTTACACTTTCACAAAGATGCATGGGAACCAAACATTTTCAAACGACCATAATCACATTTTTCAAAGAACCTGAAGCTGAGGCAGACCCCTAAAACTAGGGAGATAATTGTGTATCATGTGCACTGTGGCTTTAGGCAACACCAAACAAACGATCTGATGACCTTTGACTTGCGTGAGGGCTCTGTACTGGTACCATGGCTGATCCTGTTGGAATATACTTTGAGGTTGGTGCATGGATTATTTATGAACTATCCTAATCTGCAAACATTTACAGACCCATTGACTTCCAGTAGGGCTGAGCTGTCTCCTTTATATACAAAGCAGTGCCTCCTGAGCTTACATATTCTCACCTAAAACTCTTTCTGCAGCTTCACCTGAGGGAAGATCATTTGCACTTCCTCTGCACGCCCGGCCCCGCGTCACATGGCCCCTGCTTTGAAAGTGCCAGCCGACCGGGTCTAAAAAATCTCTTGTCATGGAAAATATGCGGCTCGCTGATATTTAGAATGGTCTTCCTGTAATTAAGCCTCCCTGGAGGATTCTTTAGTTAGCAGCGGTGAAATTACTACCAGCTCCCCTAATACGTACCACATGCCATTCTGTTCACACTGCCACACTGGACAGGGGACTTATCGGATGAGCCCCAAAACGCAGTCGGATTTTCACCGATGTGACGCAACGTAAACATGCTATTGTATACCCACAACTTCCCGCAGTACTTTTACACTTTGTTAGCTTCTTATTGTCCAAAATACAAGTTATTCTTAGCGCTAGGTCGGGCTAACTGCAACAAAAATAACCACAGTTCAGCACTTTGATTGGACGAAAGCAAAGAGAAGTTTTTCCCTTGTTAGATTTATGTGGCTAATTACGGAGCATACGTAAAAGAAATGTCCACGTAAGTGACAGGCTACTTGCCCACTTCTCACTCAAGGCTTCTCAAAGTCAATCCTGTTTATTTTTGATTCTTTTAATTTGGAGATTCTGCAGGGAGTTAGCTGTGTAAGTGTGTGAGAGAGAAGCCAGGCCCCCATATCAAATCTTTGTTTCAAATAGAGGCACAGGTTGGGTTTGCATAAGGAATACTGACTTTTCTGACTTCGGGATATAATGGAGAATTTTGCTTTCGAATGTCAAAGCCCAAAAGTGAAGTTCAAATGCAAAAAAACAAAATCTCAGTTTTGAAAAATTACTTCAATAGGTATTATAATTTCTAGTGGATTTTATCGAGGAAGATGGAATATTTTAATAGCTGTAAAATGCATTGGCTTTTGAAAACAATCCTATACAAAAAGTAAACTGAAAGCCTCCCATGACTTTTTCAAATGTCTGTTTTTGCAAATGAGCTTTTTATTTATAGCTAAGTGAATATAATGAAGCTGAACTATAACCAGACACTACACCACAATTCTTATGAAGCCATGTTAAGTGACTTCGGTTATTTTGGAAGTATCGAAACAATTCAACAAAAAAGTCACACTGTTTTAGGAGTTACATTTTATAGATGGGCTGTTTTACGGTGTGGTAAACTTTACCAAACTGCACACATGATGTAATAATCATACTGTGAGTGTATATGATGACGACAGCTCAAAATCTCATCAAATTACCACAATTATTTCTAATCTACAAACACTGTGCACTGTAAATCTTAAAAGTGTAAAACGTAATTTATTGTGTAATCTAAGTGCCGCAGGTTTGTTATGGAGATTTTTATGCTCAACCATTTTAATTCATCAACAACCAAACATTAACTAAATTAGACAAAAATGTGTGTTTCAAACTAATCACAGTATTTTTATGTTACTGAAATTGTGACAAGTATATTTACCCAGCAGAATAAAACATTAAATCTGCCTTCACAGCTGCAATTAACCTTAGTGTAAATGTAAGGTTAAAACATGTGAAGTGTGAACCATCAACATAAAGCAGGCGTGTGACATTAACCAAAGAATGGAGCGGGGGGCTTCATCACTCATCACACAGAGCACAGAACCGCGCACGGCTCCAACAAGTTCCACTTTTTCCAAGAGCCCATTTCCCCCACAGAGGAATTCAACTACCTGCTTATGCTACTCGAGGCATGCACGGCCGTGGCAATTAAATTGTCAAAATTAACAAATTTGTTTTTAACGGGAGCCGGGCCAGGGGCGAAGTCATGAGGCGAGTATTGATTAGACCAACAGAGACATTAGTCTTCAGGTATTTACTCTGCCACCTCTGGTACACGGGCCTGGACCAGACCGAATCAATCCCCTCAAAGCACGGCTCTCTGCAGCCGTAAATACTCAAAGAGGCAGTCCAAGCTGTTGGCTGCAACGCTGTATATCCTCCAGTGGAACCAGGCTGGCACTGTGTGAATGAGAAACACTGTGAAACTAACTTATTCAGCTGATAAAAAGCATCGTACTTAGAAATGATTATGTTTTGTAATGAATAATAGATCAGGCACTTTTTAATATACTGCACCATAGTTATGAGTTACTGTATTTGGACTGAACATTTCAATACTAACACAGAGGTCTGTACAAGTTAAAGATATTTACAGAGACCACAGTTTTTCACAATATGAGTGAACGTTTACCCATGTGTACTACCTTTATGAGCTGGTTTCTTTAAGGGTTTTTGCTCTATTTAAAAACAAAACAAAAACAAAAAACTAAGAGCGAGAATCCTACGAATATCATCTCTGTCCTTAAATGTAGTCCTTTAAAATGATGTATATGTTTGTATTTTAGTGTGTAAATGTTCTTTCATAATGTGTTCAGCAGTTTCAGTTTGGCCCAGGTCACCCCTGAAAAAGATTTTGATCTCAATGGGTTTGTCACCTGGTTAAATAAAGATTAATTAAAAAAAAAAATTTAAAAAGGAAAAATAAATGCAATTTGAATTTTGAAATATTTAGATTTTCTTTCTTTTCTTTTTTTTTTTATCAAATAACATCATTGCAAACCACTGTTTTTCTCTTTTTAAAGCACAACATCCTACATTTTTGATGATACATTATTCAATAACAGTGAACACATGGATTCTTAAGTCATTACTGCTGTGTTCACCATTCAGTCAGTGTGTTAGTTTATATTCGAATAGTTCATAAAATGCAAATGGACACTTGATAATAGCTTGAATCTCATCACGTCAGAAAAAGTCCATGCTGAAGAAGTGCTCCTATAGTAGCTGAACACGCTGATGCCTCCACACTAAATATTTTCAGTGGGAGTCTGAGAGAGTGTCCCGCCTCTGTCTGATGAATATAATTACAGCCAGATCTGACCTTTGCGCTGTTGGAAAGCCCAACCCTGCATTCTCATCCTGAGCTGCACTTCCGCAACAAATGTAGGGTCGACTAAAACAAGACGAAAGGTTACCTCAGCCAACGTATGCCGTCAGCCTTCACTGTCACGCAGCCCTTCTAATGATATATTCACAGAGTTTAGCTTCAGAGTGAGACCGGTGCACGGTCTCTGGGGGTACCGCAACAGGCTGCTGGCTCTTTGCACTGCATTTGACTTTGAAAATAAATGTAAAATATGTCGGTTTGCTTAGTGATGAATATATGCAACACGTGAGCCAGAACGCAAAAAGAAAATCTTATGTGGTGAGGTTGTCATTTTGACGAGTGACAACACGCTGGGAACACTCAAGTACACTGCATAGACGCTTTTACTATTTAATGAGATAGGAGATTTTATCATTCAAATGTTGGTGTTGGGGTTAAATACGTTTTGAATCGCCAAATAATGATGACTTGATCCAGTTGAGAAGTTGATTACACTTTATTGAATGATTGTTGAGAACAGAAGTGGGCGGGGATTTAACAACAGCCAAATTTCATGGTTTTCACAGTATTAGAATATTAACACGGTGAACAATAACAATTTCAATATATATTTTTTCAAAACTAGCTTCATTAGATTAAGCCTTGTGTGTTTAAGAACAGTCTACAGGAAAGAGCAAAGGATCATGGTCTATGTAGTCCTTGGAGCTTTCTTGCCATACAGCTGCAACAAAATGCATTTTATGGCCCTAAACATACACTTTAATATGTTATAGTTTAAATCAAAGGGGAGCTAAAAGATGTACTCAGGTAAGAGTACCGTAACTTCTTCAAAATATTATTACTTAAGTACAAAGTAGTGGTCCCAGAAATTAATAAAGTAAGCGTAAAACGTTTTTTGGGGAAACCGGTCTAGACATAACATCTGGTTTATAATTTGAATATTATTATTATACCAATTTTATTTGATGTTTTGAAAGGGCAGACCGCAAGCATGAAAACTAAATTAGGTAAGTAGCATAAGAAACACAAATCATTAAAAATTGTCAGCATAAAACTTTTGTCACTCAACTTACTCAAAGTGGGAAGAATACGCAAAACTTTTAATCAACTAAGAGTACTGTTATAGTGTAAAATGTATTAGTCAATTAGGCGCCGTTTGGATGAGTGGCAAAATGTCTTCGCTCTAAAACCTTTGTCCAGTTGACAGAATTGAATTTTCGTTTGCTATGTTTCATACCTGGACGCCTGAGGGATTACACAGACATATTACTCAATTAGGAGTAAAAGTATGGTGTTGAGTACATATAACAGTGCTATCCACATCTGTCCTAACCCCACAAGAGCATACATCCTTACAAAATGTGGGAAATACAGAAGAAAGCCCCTAAACGGCATACTGAGCACCTGTGGGAACCTTCCCTACAGCCAGTGCAAAGTCACTCCATGCCTTAAACACATTTAGCGCAGTTAGCAGAGAGCCATGAAGTGCTGTCTGCTCTCTGTCATGAACAAGCTGAAGAGAAAACAAGAGGGCCGGCTGGAATTAAGATGGAACCCCGGTCAAATACACAGCCATGTTGCAGCTGGACTCCAACCTTAAGTCTCCAGACGCCAGTATACACCGCGCCACCAATCTCCCAGGATCCCATATTGCTTTTAGATCACACTCACGTAGACTCTTGTCCCACCTGCCATTTAAAACTGAGACTTTTTTTGTGCGTTTATTGAAGCTAGAGTGCTTGATTGAGCTGCTAAACCTGGCCCTTTAGCGTTAGCATAATGGCGCTGTGGGCTGGACGTGTGCAGAGATGAGGGATTACACGCACTCCAGAAGAGAAATGCGACTCCGACCGCTAATGCAGGGACATGTGTCATGTGGACGTGACTGTTGGGAATGTTAGCTTGTTCCCGGTCCAGGTTTATTGAAAATCTGCACCTGTCTTTATGGACAAGAGTGCTGGGACAATGCAGCTAGCGGAGCATTGATTAAACCAGTTGCAAGTGAAAGGAAAGAGGTCAATGTGTGTGCTTTAGTGACAAGTTTGCATTGTGGCTAAGTGTAATAGATTATTGAAGGCTTTTCCAAACCACATTTAAGATTTACTCTAGTCTTTGAGCAGCCAAATTACACAGAAGTACTGGACGGGATTTGTGGTTTACAATGATCAATTCTAACCCAAAGGACATAAACAATTTATTACTGCAACTTAAATCAATGTATCCCATTTAGGTTTTTAAATTAATTTATGGACTGCAAGAATAACATGTGTAATTCATATTATGTTCCTTAATCCATGGCACTGGGTTCAAATTGAAATAAGACTTTAAACAGGTGGGTTACAGTGTCTGCCAGGTTGTGTCATCAAAATGTGTACAAATGGCTTTTGCCTAGCGGAACTGTATGGGAAGAACTGTACAGCTTGTGTAAGTGGATGTCCCATAAAACCATGGCACTGAACTAACTATTATCATAAACTATAAAAGGCATTGTATGACCAAAAATGTGGGATAGTCTTTTCCATGACTTCATCTTACAACTGATATTCAGGTTTGCATCTGCTAAACTGGTCAGTCATTGTAAACAGTCTATATAAAGATGGTATTTATTAACTTTATGTTCACAGTTTGGACCTAAAGTGCGTGACAAACTTTATAAATCATCCATATTGGTGAGCAGAGAGATTACACAGCAATTATACATCTCCATCTCCAACACCTCCACCATCTACACCTCTATAAGCAAGCAAAAGAAAAATGTGATTATGAAATGAATATTGCAACATCATTTTTGAACTACGCCAGTTTGAAAACGCTGCTTAATTTATGAAAAAAGCATGAAAGGCAACAGAGGAAGGATGATAACTTACCACATCTAACGTCTACTGTAATGCATGAAAAAAAAAATCAACACAAGTTTGGATTCAGTACCAGCTTGCTCATGCCCAGTAAGAAATTTCTGTGAATGCCATGCTGACACCATTACCCCTTCTTTGCATAATGGGAGCCAGAGGGGTAAATTACCTGTGAGAAATTCAAATACGGCTAGCACTTTACTACGTCTAACGGTACCATAAATCTTTTACTGCTACGGGAGGGCTAATTTTTATTGCCTTGTACGTGGTGTGAGGTGCGGGGGGGGGGGACTGACCGTGCTCTGTGGCGGCTTTTAGCGTAGCCTCCGAATGCGTGGATCCGAGCGGGTTCCTGGCAAAGCGACGTCTCCGCCTTAAATCGTCCTCCCAGTAGTCCAGGCGCCAGAACTCCCTCGGACGGCTGCAGCGAGACAGAGGTAGCACATGTGTTAGCAATTACCAGCCAGCGTGCTATAGCTAGGCCCGGCATTAGTGCTAGGACATAAAGACAGCTTTGTGTAGTGGTCTGACTTGAGTTTTTCGGTGAATCGGACTTTGAAAAGACTTAAACACAAGCTGGGAGTGCAATCATTGTGTTGGTGTCTTTGATAATGACACTAGCGCCTCGTCAGGGTCCACACTTGTTTTGGGGGTTCCATTCCCCAGAACTATCCCATTACACGATTGCCAGTGACAACACCTTGAGAAAGTAGAGCTGTCGGGAACAGGTCGTTTTAGCATGACACAAAAGTGAAAAAGAAAAAGCAAAACAGGGTAAAATGACATATGGAATGACAAAACACCACTCAAAGCTAGTAAAACACTGCTGAAACGCACTGATGTGGCTGTTTAAATTTAAAGACTTTCAGATGAAAGATGGATTATGAAAAAAATGTCTAAAGTAGGACAGTGTGTGGAGTGTAAGATGATTGCCGGTATCTGGTATGTTTTCTTCACGCAGTGTTTCAATTCCTGGTGAAATGACAGTAACTACTAAAAAATACACAACCAGTCAAAGGTTTGGACATACCCTTTCAGTCAATGTTTACTTTTTCTTACTGTTTACATACACAGAATACATCAAATAAATGACATAAGATATATGGAATTATGTAGCAAAGACAAAGTTATGTTTTTATATTTTAAATGTAAATCCTCAGAGTTTAAATCCTTTGCTTTGTCGACAGCGCTGCAAACACTTGGCCTTCTCTTTTTTCTGATCTTCCTGCTGAATTCTCCTGAAATGGTTTTCACTTCACAGCTGTGCCTTGTCAGGATCAAGAAATGTCAAAACTGTAAAGCATCTGTCAAAGCAAAGGGTGGCTACTTTTAAAAATCTAAACCAAGTATAGAGTTATTCTGAGTTTATCTTTTGTTTACTACATTCCATATGACTCCGTTCAGTGAGAATCTACAATCATAGAAATAAAGAAGAAACATAAGTGAAAAAGTTTGTCCAAACTTTTGACTGGTGGTGTATTTAACGTATAAAGTAATATTTAGTAATGTGCAATCAATTATTATGTGCAAATAACTTTTTTTTCTCAAAAGTTGTCTTGCTTCAGGGTCGGTGCGCAGGAATCAATCTACAGATAAAAGCGAAAACATGGTTTGTTTTTTAAAGCAAAGATTATTTTTTACTCTTTTAACCTGTGAATAATGAATGACATGGACAGAATGGGCTGAAACAAAAGAGTTACGGGTGTTGAAATAAAACAAGAATGTAGATGTTACAAATATGTACATTCATGCATTTTAAGGTCATGTTTTATACAAAGAAGTTATAATACCAAAGAGCAATGCAAGGGCTCTGTAAGTCCGTCTAAATGAGAGAATATTGCCTGGAGTCATCCAAAAATATGTCTTTCTTGAAAACAGGAACATTTGTGTGGTTCTCTATGGATTTCAACATTTCAACATTGTCTGAGAAGCCCAATAACCCTTTGACCCTCCGCTCTGCAGTCTGGCCCGTTGTAAAGGTGCAGAAGTGGAGCAGTGCAGACACCAGCCTGATCTCTGTGTGCACACTCCTCCAGCAACGGGCTTCACTCGGCCTCATTTCAGGCCCAGCAGGACGCCTCTTGTCAGTAGAGGGAGAAACCCAAAACAAACAAAGGGTGGGGGTAGATACTATAGCACTATACCAATATTAGTCAATGTCTATACTTGCCACTTTTCTGTAAAATTTACATCTGCCTTTTCCATACCAGGTCAAAGTATCACCATGTAATAACTTTTAATGAGGAGCGTATGTTGAATATTGCAAGTCGAGTATGAACCTGTCCACTATGAAATATTATGTCAATTTTGGAAGTGGCATAATTAAAGTATTGTTGAATAATTCATGTAAAATATTCATTACTCATGGGCCCATCGCAGGTTTGTTTGTGTTTCTGCTTCTTCTATAAAATAATATGTTACAATTTAAAGAAGATATTGTACTTGTGTCTGCTCTATAGTTATATCCATGGTACCCGCCCATCATTATGTTATAGTTTGCACATTTTAAATCGCAATATTCAACTAAAACGACTTAATAAAAGAAACAAGTCCGCCAACTTCTGCATCTGAAAACTTGACGTCGTTGTAAACATCAACATAACAAAGAGCCGTAAAGTCCTCGGCGTCGCTGATAGATAGCTGCACATCACGCTAGAGAGAAGTGGATTTTTTTTTTCATCTGCACCCAAATAATTACAAATCCTACATGTATCGAGTAAGAAAATGAAATTGGTGAACAAGAACAGTGGGCGTGTACCATTGACAGTGAAAACGGGTTAATCGGCAAAATGGCATCTTGAAAATAAGCGATTAAACATTGCTCAAACGTGCTGGAGTCACTATAACTATAAACACAACTGGTCGCCATGGCTTAATCCTAAAGCTAATGATCATTTGCCACCACGCTAACTCAAGAAAACTGGTTAAAATGTATGTATATAGACATTTAGCCATTTTATTTTATACAACCTTTAGTGAGTAAATGGGCATCTACGCTAAAGGCTAAATAATATAAGGTTAAGGTATCTTTTTTTTAATTAAAGTTAAATAAAACATTACTACTACTAATGTTTATGTGTGCACAAGTCACTTCCTAGAAAAGTGCATTCATGTTTGTTCTATTAGCATTAGCGCACCTTATTTGCTACTTTGGCAACACTGACCGAACTGGATTTCAAATGACCAGTAACAAATTAAATGTTTACAGAGAGGTGGCCGAGGGTTTACTCTGAAGGTGTTGGTCGGTGCAGTTTACGGTTTCAGCGACGGAGGTGGCTCTGGGATACTTAATGTGAGGTACTCTTAAGCGGCCATGGCCTCGGGGTCCTCACAAATCTTCAGTCCAGCACCAGTGATCACACAGGGGCCTTTAAGAGGGAAGAGAAGCTATACACCAGGAAGTAAACACTAGAGCCAAGTTGAGACTTTGGAACTGCTCTGGGGGTAAACAATTCCATTGATTTTAGGATCGTTTTGGACCAGGGGAAGTATACTGTGGAGTAAAGTCTAGAATAGTTTTTTGTAATAATAAAAAGGCTTATGCAAGAAGCTAATTAAGCACTAGATGCTAATAAATACAACTATATGTAAGCTATGACCTGGGTAAGCATGAACAAAATCAACCAATCCAATTTTAACACCAATCCTCTTTACGTAGGACAATGCTTAAAGTTCCTGCCACAGTTATAAAGATCAATTATAGTTCTGGCATTTGGCTGAATCTCTCTCCCCACTCTTTACCCCCATTTTTCACTATGTAACGCCCAAAATCTACTGGGAAAAGCAATTTAAAAAGAAGTAAAAATAGAAACAAAATGGATAATCCAACATCATTTCATAAGTTTAGAAGAGGCTATTACTCTTACACTAACCTGATTTTAACGTCTTGCAAGTATCACTATTATGAAGAAAATGGACTTTTACTAAATTATCCTAAGTACACTTTGAAGGTCCTTGTGCCTGGCTTGGAGTTAGACAGCCACGAAGGACTGAGGGTCTGGAGGAGGCAGCGACAAAGCCCCCGCTCCATGTTTGCCTGTGATAGTCTCAGGACACAAATGGCCACTTCATCATCCTGCCCGCGCCTGTATTCATCTATGAAAATAATTATCAAGGTTGTGCATGGAGCCGCTCCGATTCGGGGCTCTCAATGCGGCGGATCCATCAAGAGACACGTTCTGGTCCGAGTAATTAGTCACCGGCTGATGGGGCGCACCTCTGCCAGTCACACTCCTGAACGGGCCACAATAGAAGCGCTAATGATTTGGTGCGGGAAAAGGGTGGCCATCCAATGAAAGATACCTCATCATCAATCCGCCGCTGCAGTAACAAGAATGGAGCCGTACCCCCATACCACGGGTCGAGTGGTTCCACAGAGATGATTAATTATTCAGGGCTCATCCATCCTCCCTGGGCATCCTTGGCAGGATTTACAGAGGCACCATTCTTCAAAATAACAACTATTAGAATAACAAAGGTGCCAACGTTGTGCCATGGACTGAGCCAACCACTTGTGTAATTAGTAATTAGTGCGATCGTAAAAGGTGCCTCGTTAAGAGGCCACTGACTGGAGTCTGAGGATGGAAGAGGGACGGGGGCAGTCAATCTGCAATCAGAGGGATGAGGAATCGTCATTCTGTTGTGTTGTGTAAGACGAGTTTGTCTCACCATTTTGTTTTAAATGTTGTTCTATTATAAACAGTCTATATAAATGTATGGACAACTTTATCATAACTTAATCATCTACAGTTAAAACACACTTGAACATAGAAAAATATAAGGTATTTTCAACCATACCAATAAAATAAGATAAAATATGTAGTAATATGCAGGCTTTGAAAATCTGACAAAAAAGGTATAACATCTTGCCACACTGCCATAAGCATCATAGACAAAAAGTAAAAGCAGCAAGTCATTTCATTAGTAAATTACATTTACTATATTGCGTAATTACCAAAGCTGGGATATCTGGTTTTGTGGACTTTTCTTTTTCAGTTATTTCTCGTCATAGAGTATATTGTAAAAACCACAAAGTGCTGATTAAGCGGTGGCGGTCCAACCTGCTTTGCCATCTTAAAAAGCTGTTCTAAAGCAACGGCATTTCCAAAAAATTCATGCATAAATACTAGTGTGCCAAAGCGCTAGGAACAAGTGAGAGAGATAATAAACACTCACATCCTCCTTTCACGGTTAGAAAAGCTGTTATCCTTTAATGACAAAATACACTTTAACAGTTTTTATACAACTCCATAAAGGTTCTGCACTAACTTTAGAAGTAGATGATGAAGAAAATCCCTATAACTCTAACACAGGTGACATCTGTGGCATTTAATCTACTGGTGTGTGTGTGTTTTTTGAGGAAACACAGCACCAAATGTAATGCATATTTAATTTTTTTTTCCCACAAACACATTTCTGTTGATACACCCGCATAAGTCCCAACTGTCGAGCTTCTTCTAACATCGGCGACGGCTTCAGGGCAAACATGTAGATTGCAGTTTGATTTAGGAGTTTCCATTGCCGAATTCACCCAGGCTTTATCTGCCAAAGTGCAGAAATATTGCTGTTTTGTGCAGGTGCATTATGTAAATGACGGTACGTGACCTTTATCAGAGCGAGCACACAAACAGCACTGACACTGTGTAGATGCATCCATAGATCACTACAAGCGGCTGCTCCCCAGAACACTCATTCATAACCTTTCAGCTAAATTAATTTGGGTACAGTCAATGAGAGGCGCATATGCAGACGAGATTTTATATTATATTAATGCCAGTCCCAATTGGCAGCCCTCAAATTGCTCAAACATTGCTCCTATCCTGCGGATCATTTTGCTTTGATTTGCATAAACCATGTGTTTTGAAGGGCCGTAGATTGAGGATTTGTCATGTGAGGGCTGCTGGAGCGCTGGCTCTTTGTCAAACTGTGGCACAGATTGCTTCTTGTGGTATCTCCAGACTCAAATTAAAATGAAACAGGACCAAACACCCACACGCTAAGAATGGTACAGCATGATTAAGTCCTGCCCGAGTGATTTTCTACCACTCCAATGAAGTCTACAGTGGACCATCTACATGTATGTTAATTCAGCTGGGATAATGGATTTAGCAGAGGTAATGCTGGGGTCAGTGCCCTGCTAACACCTTCATCTTTACCAACACAATCACTCACAAATACATCTGTCTGCTTTTAATGTACGTTTAATGAGCAGTACACAGTTACATTCTGAAGGTGGTTTTTAATCAACGATATTATTGTGACCTTAAACTTTTCATTATGCAATCTCTTTCCAGCTATTTCAAGATTAACTTCTTTAGAGATGTGTTGATTTTGGTACAATCTTGGTCTATTTGTATGAAAAACATGCACAATAGTCAGCCCAAAACACAATAAGTAAAATCCTTCAGCTAAGGTCCTGACCAAGACTTGCAACAAGATCACGGAGATGGGTCTCAGAGCACTGTGGGGCAGTGCTCACGGCTCACAGGATGGGTCAAATGCAGAGAACAAATTTTCCTGCAGGAACCATAAAGAGTCCCTATAGCGGGGGTCTCAAACTCACGGCCTAGGGGCCAATTGCGGCCCGTGAGACAATATTTTGTGGCCCGCAGGGCAATATGAAAGTTTAATATTAGTGTGGCATTACCGTGTTGCGTGTAGAAGTTAAACCTCAAACACATGTGTCACTTGCGCTGTGTACTCGCAAAAGATTCAACAAATAACCATGTATATCCATAAAATCCACAAGAACTGCCGTATTTCCTCATGTATGTTGAAAACAGCAATGAGAAGATTTTAACAAAGCTTTTTTTATGGAATACCTGATAAGCCCAGCCCCACCCAGACTCTGCCTCCTGCGGCCCCCACATAATTTGATTTAATTTGATAGTTTGAGACCCCTGCCCTATAGAGTGTGCTGATGACACTGAAAAAATAATACATTTTTTTAGTCTTCACAGGGAAAGAAACAATACGCTTTGAGTCAGAAAAACACTACTTTATCTGAATTCAAATATCAGTATTAATTATAATTTCAACTTTTAAATGTTGTAGATTTCTGGGTAGGTTCTTGGAAATCAGTGCAAAAAGTTAAACCCCATCTTTTATAACTACAACTCCATTTCAACTGCATAACAAAAGTACATATTTTCTGATATATTGCTGAAGAAAATAGCGGCGATAAATGATAATAATGAAACTATTTTATGCCACTGACATAACCACCCAAAAGTAGAAATGGATAATATGGTTGAAAAACATGAAAAACACAAACTGCTTTAAATAAACAGTAGAATGAAACACTTCAGTACTTAGTTTGTATTTATGATGAGTAATAGAAGTAATTTATTCAACCCTCTAACGCTCAAATCTTAACGTAAACCAGAAAAATAACAAAACTTTCGCTACAATAAATATTAAGCTCTAAAAATTCTTGTTCGATCTAACATATGTAGAACCATAAGTCGATATAGTAATTATAATGACAGGCCTAATTGTCACTGAACATTGTTAAATTCCTCCTTTCCATTGTTTCACTTTCACTTTCAACAAGGAGATTTACATTGGATTAATAAACGGAAATGTCTAAAAATGCAAATGTGATCGCAGATATGTTTAGCGACAGTTTAACTAAAAGGTTTGACTTGTTTTTCACTTTAGCTGTTCCCTGTGCACGGTCGACTATAAAGCCTTGACATAAACACCGGCATCCTCCCAATTAACTCCAATTTATCCAGGAGCTTTCACAACATCGTCAGACGCACAGTGCTCAAGTGCCTCTGCTATGGATCAAAGTAGTCCCCTGGGTTCAGACTCCCCACAATGCATTGCGGCTTTCAATGATATCATGCAAATCGGATCCTAATTATCGGCGCCTTAGCGAGCAGCCTCCAATTAGCAGCAATTACACTCAGACTGTAAATCCTATGCTATCAAACAGTCGGACAAATGCGCGTCAATTAGATCGGATTTCAAACAACAGAGGAGTAAAAAAGATATCCGTGCGCTGTCGACGATAGGATTTTACGGGAATTATTATTGTGTTAATTTGATAGAAAGCTAATTAATGAACGGTTATGTACGCCTATGCTACCTCGGTGGACACTCAGAGCATTTTAAAGATGGGGTATGGAGCTTTTTACCATGTTATAATGTTGTTTCCTCATCAAAAACATGCCTGAAGTAGTTTTAGATATCAAAAGAATGACGTAAAACTATTGCAAAGTTTCATTAGCAGCAAGGAGAGGGAGACTCAGGGTCAGAAACAAAAATTTGACTTTAAATTAAACACATTAATACACTGTTTATCGTGTTTTTGGAGAATTGTTAAGTGGGATGAGGTACGTTTGTTGGCTGAGCACTGCACAGACATAAGGATGGTTGGAATACGGGTTTTTTGATGAGGAAACAACGTTATAACAGATTTTGAAAACAGATTTTGCATAATACTGCCTCTTTAACATTGACATTTGATCATAAATTGCCATTTTGTTCTAATGATATAGAATTTTTGTGAAGAGAATAAGCAGATGTGTCTGATTTATCCATCTACTCCAACTCATTTATTTACAGAGTTTCTTCTTGAAAAGCTAGCCACTGAAAGACTCAAGTTAGCTCTAGTAGCGCATTGCAAAATAATTTGTCATTGTGGTATCGCATGCTAAATATTTACATTCCAAAAGGATTTCTTGCAATTCTATACATTTAATAAGTCATGAATTCTACATACATTACTCTTCAACACGGGCTCATTGTGTCTACCCCAGCGATATCTATAAATGGTAAAGAAATGGTTTATAACTGCATTTGTAACCATAACACTTGAAGTCTATCATAAACAGGCTTATAAAATGTTATCTTCTGAAATATTATGGTGAAGGCCAGCACTGCGTTCGCCCTTATAAATATTATCAGTGACATAATGAATAGTATATAGGTCTGGAGCAGCTATAAGTGAAGTGGTACCATCTGTATTTTTGATGAAGCGTCACATTTCTCCTCTGATTTTGACAACACACATTTAGGGCCATTTATCACGGCCGCACGAAGGTAATGAGGGCATCCAGCGGACCGCAGTTGCATAATTTGACCATTAGGGGCCATTGTAATAATCTCCTGACCTCTAGCTTTCAGAGCTGATCTTGAGCGCTTTGACAAATCTCAACACAGAACGCCGTTTTCAGCGCGGCCTCCAAGAAAAACAGAGTGGAGACGGAGACAAGGTCAGCCGGATCAGAACTCATTCACACCTAGTTAAAGGTCCCATATTACACCAAATGGATTCTGGAGCTTTAAGCCATGTTATAATGTGATCAAAAACATACTCGGAGTTGTGTTTTGTTTCATTCACACATGTTTGAATAATCCTGGTTTATTAGTCTGTCTACATCTCCAAAACACAAAATGCTCTGTTGCACCTTGTGATGTCATCTAGTAGTAGTTTTCAAGTTAACAGCTACTGTTTACCTTTAGTTCAGTAGAGATAGACAAATCCAGGGCGGAAAATATCTAAATGATTCTAGTGAAGGTGTATGGAGTTTAAAAGCACAGTGGAGCACTTCCTGTATTACCACATTATGACATCACAAGGTGGAACAGAGTGTTTCCCATTTGAGAGAAGAACGCAGCCTAAATATGCAGCGTTTGTGTGTTAAACGTGAAAGAATGAAACAAAACACAACTCCAGATTATACACAACATTATAACATAGATCAGAAAAAAGCATAATGTGGGCCCTTTAAAATACTACAATTAAATAAAAAAAACACATTTAATACTAGGTGTACAGAATATCTTGATGTTATATTGGTCTTTTCCCATCATATTAGCTGTGTATCTGTTTTTTGTTGACTTTTATGTGAAGCACTTTGATCAGATGAAGTTGTTTTAAATGTGCCATATACATAAACTTGAATTAAATTGTTTTATGTTGCAAATTATGGGGAAATCTCAAACCATGTATTCCTGATGAAAACTCTGAGCCAAATTGCTGTGACTAACTTCTGGCAGTATACGCCGAGCGCTTATAAATGCATAAAATTATACATACAAGGACAGTCACTAAAGACGGGTCATTCAAAAAACTTTACGAAGGCTCACACAAACACTTTATTTTTTAACGTTTCAGATCTGATCACTAGGGGGAAAGCAGACACACGAGTGATTTTCCCATTTGCAGCCAGGTTTAATATGTGTGAATGCCCTTTAGAATAGGCTGGCTTTATCTCATTGACTGGTGCTGAACTTGAACCTAGAGGATAAACAGCAAAGAAAATCTATAGACAGAAAACGGTCTGAAGATGTACGAGAAAGAGACACTACTTACTCTTCCTACTTCTATGGTGGGGACATCAGTATTTTACGTCACCTCTTTCTGCTTTAGTTGCACCACAACGCTGGCTTCTATAGATAACGGCCATTTTTTTTTGGCAAATGGCGAAAGTAGCAAAATAAATGACCTGCTGGTGCTATGGTGTAATTACAGCGGCTTGCAACGTACCGATCTATCACGAGCACGAGGGGGGGCTGACACGCCACATGGGGGTTAGTCAAAGGAGATAGCCCTGACTAACTACCGGGTCCCGCCAATCGATACCAGGCTGATATTGAATCCAGGAGAAAAGAGGCCCTAAAAACTTCCAAAATGGCTTTTCATTCAGATATTGATCAGCCGCTGTTTCGTGACCTTGCTGCAAAAGGCCATACAGTTTCTTAAGGGTGTATTGAAGTCATAAATCTGGGAATAGCTACAGCGTGCGATGGAGCAGGGTGGAGAGCACTGAGCCACGGAGGAGATTTCTGCTGATGGTGGTGATCTTCTTTCACGCATTAACAAGGATTCATCACAGACTAGGAAACATGAAACAGGGCGAAGGTGAACAGAACTATACAGGCCATTAAAATTATATAGCGAAATGTCACACTGAACTGTGCCATATAGATATAGTGAGATCACAGAAAACTTCTACATCTCAATTAAAGGTGTACTGTGTAACTTTTCTGGTCGGGGGTCTGCCACCTGCATATCTGCACGGAGATATTTTTGCTTTGCCTGGAATGTTACAGTTTGGCATTATCCTTGTTTATCCTACATTTATTCACTTACATTTGTTTATATTGCCAAGATGTTTACATGCATTCTTTTTTGTTAGCGGCTTGCCTCTCCACAGAAATGACTTGTAATTTGACCTTGGACAAAAACAAAGTCCTGTCCAGGATCAGAAGAGTGAGGTGAGAGTCTGAACCACTACAGTGTTGCCATAGTGCAGACTCTGATCTTACATTCAGTCACTTTATGTCAATATTAACTTAACATTACAATTATCATATTAAATAAATAAAAAAAACGTAACTGTTTAATAGTTCATCTCAGCCAAAGTATTTCGACCAGCGCAGTGCTAACCCCTGCTCCATGTGCTAGCATATGGAGCTGATCCGCCGTTAATATGTTCCGCGGTGACACTTTGTTACTATTGCTTACAGCCCCAGCCACTGTACTATGTATACAGTGGAGGCCTGTGTTATCATTAAGCCCATATTCTAATTCATGTCCACACAGTCTCTGCACGGTAGGCCTGTGGTGGCACGTTCTTTTATATAATCATCCGTCAAACTGGAAATCCTCCCCAGAGATTAACCGAACATCCTTTTTCAACCTTTCAACTATTACCAACTTTTGAACCGACTTTAGCCTTGGTGATAAATGAAGTAGAAAGTTTCAAGTAGAAGCCTTTAAGGATTTGAGTGCTGGAGATGTCTGCTGATATTTGGATGTCTGGTGTACAGAGATGGACCTCAGTACGGCTTGTGTTTATGTTTTATGTTTATGATTGTATGAAAGCAGACGGAGGAGCAGAACCGGGTCGTGGATAATTGGTTTTGGAGAAGCAGGGCTAAAGGAAACAACTGTCTGAGAGCAGGGACCAGAGCACTGCAGCTGTTTGTGTTGGGTCCAGACAAAACCATTAGCAGTAAGGGATGAATGGTCAAGAACAGTACAGGGACGCCAGAGTGATTCAGTGGATAATGATTATAGTTTATACTATAAGAATATCCCAGAAAGCAACCATAACACGATCATATCAAACATATGTGAGCTCGCATGTGTTTTTACAACTCAGAAACGAACATCAAAAACCTGACCTTATTGATAAATGTGCCGACGTCCATAAAGATGCACTAGTGACAATTTTGAGTTGTGACACAAAATTGTCCTGTCCCAATACCCAGACTACACACTACACTACACACTACACAGTAAGCACTACACACTACACTACGCATTACACACTATGCAGTACGCACTATACACTACGCAGTCCACACTGCAGTTTGCACTACACACTACACAGTACACACTACGGCCTATACACTACACCAGGGGTGCCCAAACTCTTTTCACCGATGGCAGGATCTTGAAAAATATTTGACACTGAGGGCCACAGACCAATGTTATAAATACAGTGGATAATTCAGATGGTGAATTAAACATACTTTAAATAAGGCTTGAAATATTATTATTAGGTCTGTATGACAGTGTAATGTGATGTTATTTAGGTTATATTGGTGGATTACTCAAATCAAATTTACTGATTATGATCAATTGGGCCAGTTCACCTGAAGGCTATGGCCCGGCACCCGGGCCATAGTTTGGACACCCCTGCACTACACACTATGCAGTGCACATTGCAGTTCAAAACTACACACTACAAAGTACACACTACGCACTTCAATGAAGGGTGCATTTTCTGAAAGTCCGTGAAGTGTGTGAGTGCACAGGGGCACAAAAGCAGATAAAATGACAAGGACAGTCACAACGTCAGATGATTCACAAACTGGACCTGGTGGAGTAAACATCTGCATAGAACTGCTGTCAGTGTGTTATTAATCTGCAGTTCAGTTAATCAGAAAGCCGCAGAATTGGCCTGTTTTATTAATTTGTTTGGCCATAAACAATTAACATCTATGCTAATGTTTTTAAAATGGTGTTACCGGACAGTCTGCATATTAAAAAAATCAATTTAGTTATTAAGCCATTCCTTCCCATTGTATCCAGTCTCCGAGCACTCGCAGCCAAGTTGTGCTGCGGGAAAACATTCTAGTGAAATGCATTGTGGGGAATGTACTGCCTGAAGTCCACATCTCTCCACACCTGCTGGAAGTAAATATGTCTAATCTAACTGTGCATGTCATTGATTTACATGGCCTGTTGTACAAGTTGTCTTTTATGGGAAATTTCATTCAATTCATTTGAGGTACAATTATAATCCACTTTTTTTCCCTCTTGTGAGTCATGTTTTCAAATTCTTTTTGTCAATTCAGAACTGACAAAGGTCAAAACCCTAGATGATGAATGATTACATCACTGTTTATCTGACAAGACTATTGCTATTGCTTTTTGAAAAAGTCCAAACACTTTACAAATATGAAAGAAAACTATTCAAAACTTAATTAGCGCTCGTCAGAAGAACCACAATGTTTATTCAACTCTACAAACCAGGTCAGTGATGGTCAGATAAGTCTACTGTGAGCTGGACGTCTACCTCTTATGATGTCATAATCAATCACCACAGAAACATATTACACTTTTGGGGGTATTTAGTGAAACTATACCTAGATTATTACTTTACAATAAGTACATGCAAGAAGTAAATGCAAATAAGTAAAGGTTGAATGGTTTTGTAACACTGTTAAAATGATGATTTGATGACATCACAAGGTGGAGCAGAGAATTCTGAGCTTTGAAGATGTAGACCGACTAATAAACCAGGATTACTTAAAACATGAGTGAATGAAACAAAACACAACTCCAGGTATGTTTTTGAGAAGATAATATTATAACATGGCTTAAATCTCACACGGATTCCATTTTGTGTAATATAAAAGCTTTAATACCTCGTCACACATACCAAAACCCCCTCGGTGCGTCTTCCTGCCCCTCTCGTGTCATGCATTTCCAGGGTACTCTAAACAGTTATGTCCTTGTTTCCTATGCTTATAATCTTCATTGACACGGCCGAGTCCCATTTCCTTTTTCAGGCTGCATGCACACTGCGCCGCTGCTATAATGTACAGTTTGTCATGAGAAGGTACACGCGAGCCCCGAGAGGAGACTGTGCAGGCCCGGCACTAGCACATGCATTAAGTTCAGTATTATGTATCATTATGGTGATTTAAGTCGCAAATGAACGGAGGCACACTACCAAAGATTAATCTAGAGGCGCTCGCTGCTGCTTCACATGCGAACGGTTCATATGTAGAAACGTAAGGTGAAATTGGATGTGCAGACTGTAATGAGAGGACAGTATTCAGTTGCCAGATGAAAGTGCAGGAGGATGAAGCGGGAATTCAAATAAGCAAAGGTTGGAATCCCTGGGCAAGACACATTTAGATTGGCAAGTATGCATCATCCTACCAAATCACAGTGTAATTAGTTTAGAGGCCATAAAAGAAAAGACAACTACACAAAAAATGTCTAAAGTCCTAAATTTGATCTTGTCTTTACAGAAAAACAAATAAAAAGGTACGAAAACTATAAAATGGGCATTATAACAGTAAGTAAGCCATTAAGTTTTGGGTTTAGAAGTCTACCACATAGCCAGAACAGAAAGCTTAATTGCAATTCCTATTTTAACTTTTCAAATTAGTCAGAAAACAAAATCGTAACACATAAATAAACACTGACTGGGCCTGACCTGGTTCTGACCTAAATCAAATTAGCAACTTACAGCAGCGTCAATCTACAAAGTGGCTTTAACTGTGTATTTGTTCTATTGATTTTTTTATTACAAGTAATTAATAAACATTCATGTCAAATTAGAAGCTATCTGTCTGGGAAATTATAGGTCATTTTGTTTAAAGGGGGGGTATTATGCAAAATCTCTTATTGTTACTGTTATAATGTTGTTCCCTCATCAAAAGCATGTCTGAAGAGGTTTTAGATGTCATCCATGCATGTTTGGGTATTTTAGCGATCTCTCCCGGGTCCTATTCAAACCCTCCTCACGATTAGCTGTAACGTTCTGTGCAATACTGAGCTCACAAGTCTACGTCATCCATGCTCCCACACCACAATTCTCCGTAAATATACAAAAAATATACAAAAACTACACAGTGGCTTGACAAACCTTTCAAAAAGCTGTAATAAAAGGTAACACGGTCATTTAAATACCCTGTAGAAGTCAGTTAATACCCCGTAGTAGTAAAATACCCCCTCTTCAAGTAACTTATTAAGAGTGCTCAAAAAAACGATACTTAAAAGGAGCGCAAATTTGATCCAGAATTGTTAATAACAGTGTTTCCTCGATGGTAAAATGGCCCCTTAAAATTCACCTGACTTGCCTCTGTGGAGTTTACACGTGTGCGTTGTATTAAATGTGCTTAAAAACACGTGTAATGCCACAAACTCATTACACACAGTTGTTTTTGTGGTTTTTAAGTCATCGTTTGCCTCTGGGCTCTGTCTGCACCGCACCAGAGCAAAGGGGAGGGAGGAGGGACGTCTCAGAGAGAACACCGACACCAACGGAGACACACACACAAACAGACATACACACACACATACAAGACACATACACAAACAGACATGCACACACACCCCATACAGACACACACGCACACAGACCATACACAAACAGACACACACACACACAAACAGACATACACACACACAAACAGACATGAATGCACACACACACACGCACACTATACACACACACACCATACACAAAGAGACACACACAGACAAACACGAACACACACCATACACAAACAGACACACCCCAACAGACACACACACACACACAGAGGAGGAGACGTAAGTGAGACCGCGGTGAGACAGGTGAGAGACAGACGGGATATTGACACAACTTTGAATCACTTTTGCTCTGTGCTGTGCCGTGTTGTTGTTCGCAGCGAAGGAAAGCTAACGCACTAACTACAGCCACAACATGCCGCAGTTAAAGGGCCAGAGCTCTGTTCATCATAAATAGGCTATAACATGTACCCAAAAAAAATCAAAAACATTCAAGAAAATATTAATATACTGCGTCAGCTCCTTTTCCTGGGGATATGTCTGATCTGAAATTAGAATTGTTTTTTTCAATCAGAGCCCTAATAATCAAAATCAAATTGCTATGACTTAAAGATTCACACCCCTATCACCAACTCTTCTTTCCTATGAGTTGGGTGGTATTGACTATAGAGTGGACATGCATTGCGTAGTTAAATTATTTTTTAAATTTTTATTCATCCACATTGCAAAAATTATAGGGTCATTGCTTATAAATATTCTATTTTAACATGATTTATTTTTTGTCAAATGAATCAAGTTCACATTTAAATGCCTCTCTGACCCTTCCTCTAGGTTGCCCCGGTTGCTTCCCCCTTCAGTATCCCACCACTGAAATGACATAGCACGAGAGAAAATAGTAATGCTAATATCAATAGTTTGTCCATTACAGGTCAGCTAACTGTCCAGCCCAACAGTTACAAAGCTGTTCCTTTTCGATCCCTCTGGCCCGATCAATACGGGGGCATACTGTTTCAATTTTGCGAGCATTGATTTTCTCTATAACACTCCAACCCTAAAGCATTCGTCTTTCTGAAGGAAGGAAGATTTGATTTACTGAAGAAAAATTGGAGTGCACATCACAAAGATTTTTTGCCGGGCGGGAGTGTGACACGCAGAAAGATGGATGTCCCTTGGCTGGGGAGCCTCTAGCCTAAGGGTGTCCATTAGAGCGGTGCTGCAGCAGAAAATGAGCTGCTTATATGAGGGAGGAGGAGCCCGGAGCAGGAGGAGGAGGTGGAGGAGCAGGAGGAGAGGATGTGTGATTTTGGGGTGCATCATTGAGGAGGTGAGGAGGGTCAGAGCAGACTTGGACCCAGAGATCTATTTAAAGTTGTCGTTATCATCATATTAAAATTTCAAACTCTATTTCGATAATAAAGAATAGACTCGATGCTCAATACCAATTGTGATACCACAATCATAACAAAAAAAAACTCTTTCTTGAGACAATATAATGTGATTTTCAACGTTAAATAGAACTTTCTTTATCTTTATCTTTTAAGGAAAGGTTGATTTCTGTCCTGTGAATGTGACATTTTTAGTATCAATATCTGGTCAAATGAGTATCTTGTTTCTATACTTATTTTTATATCGGTTAGTATCCAATTTTCAACACTTTGACAACCCTAATTATATGTTTCAAAAACGTACTGTTATTGCAATATCAGCTAAAAGAGTATGAAAAGAAGCCAACTACATCTAACTACGTTCCCCTGCACTATTTAGGTCACTTGACACTGGCGTCTGGGTAAAAAAAAAGTCAGTTTGGTAAAATGGATTTATTCAACGGATATCGAACAAATCCATGTGACATGCATGTATTTATGGATTAACATTAATCACAGGTTTTACTTAACATGGATCTTACGTTTTAATATCAAACAAACGGGATCCCTGAGTCTAAGGTAAGCAGCGAGCTAACATTAGCAACATTTCATCATAACAAAACACATATTTACATCACAGGTCAACAGTGAGTTTCTGTACGTTTTCATTCATATGTGTTTTGACTATCTCTGTCTGCTGTTGTTTTTCTGACTCTGGAAATTCATTGTGGTTTATTAACTACTCTCCCTGGACACTAATAATTTTGCCTTTGTAGGAAATTTGAATGCCCAACTTTTTCACCACATGATATTTGGACGCCACCACCGACACATCCGCAGTTCTTACCTTATATTGTCTGGATTTATTTGCCAAGGTCTTAATGGTCCTAAAATAGCCGTGGTTATGACTTTGCCTTGTAAATAAAAGGAAGTGACTTTTTTGTTTTTACTCCTACAGTGTCAACATGGTTCTGTTATATTGGTACTGCATTACAGTGTTATCAAATTTTTTATTTTATCGCAGTGTGCAGAGGTCGTCCAGGGAAGACAAAGTACAGGAACATAGACTAGATAAACCTCCGGACTTCAAAAAAGATTAGCTACAAATCCACAGAGAACACTGTTTACTCCAAAAGTGTAAAAAAGGAAGTCAGGAAACAGGATCCAATATAATATGAGCAAAGCTAGGTGTGAATTATGCTGCGATGTTAAGACTGCACACCCATTACACCCAGGATCCTTATAAGCAATTACGTAAGTGATTTAGTCGATTAATTGGCTGATGGCGTCTTAGTCAACCAAAATTTGTATTAATCAAATCATCATTTTCTTTAGATTATAAGCATTCATATGGGACAAAAGCAGAAAGAAGAAGTTATTGAGTGAGTAAACTAGCTGAAGATATTGTATTTGTTGATATTTATGTGTTAAAAGGCAGATTAAACTCATGATTCTCAAGTTTGATCTGTCTTTATATAAAAACATTGTTTCCTTTTCCGTTTTTCTGCACAAATACTGTATTTTCCGGAATATAAGTCACACTTTTTGTCATAGTTTGTCCAGAGGTGCCAGTTAATACTCAGATGCGACTTATATGTGAAATCATTAAAATATATAATTTCACATCTTCATTATTATCACAGTGACAACTGTGCGAGGGCACTTTAGACCTGTGCCAGTGTGACAGCCACCCAGAAGCAGAAGCATCACTTCATCTACTTCCGGAGTTAACAGAGTTCAGAATCGACACCAAGGATGAAGAATTCAGTGGATTTAGAGATTTGGAGTGAGTAAACTTGTGAGCTTGTGTTTTATGTTTTCATTATCTAATTAACTGTTAATTTCCTACTTTAACATACCAGACACATATTCAGTTCACTGTAGTTGAATAAATATAAATGTGTTACATTAGTGTAGCATATTTGATTAACTGTTAATATCTTACATAAACATAAGACACATATTCAGTTTGTTGAATTCCATGTATTCCCCTACAATTCCATGTATTCAAGAAAGACAACATAGTAACTTTATTCTTCCAGGACATTTTACTTTGAGTAGTACAGTAGATGCCCTTTTTTATTTAACTGAATACTAACTAATATAGCACGTGTCCAACCTGGGCCAGCTCTACTTAAACTACATTCCACTTAAAACTATTATTCATAAAAGATCGTCATTTACCTATTTGCCCACAATGTCCAGTCTAGTCATCCAAACTCAGTGGGCAAGGACCAGTGCTGACTGTAATAAACCAATGCTGTGACAAATTCTTCAATTTATAGTTAGTAATAGGGTTGTCAAAAGTACCGAAAATCAGATACTAATCGTTACTAAATCTAGTATCCAAACAAGATACTCATTTGAGCAGGTATCGATGCAACAAAAGTTGCATTCACAGGACAAAAATAAACCTTTAGAATGATCTTGTATACGCCCGTGGAGCACAATGGAACCTACCTGGACGACTGAAGGATTATACAGATATAAGCCACATGGGAGTATAAAAGAAAGCACTACAATTGAATGTTAAAATTAATCTTCTATTGTCTAAATAGTGTTTTTATTATCGTGGCATTGGATATTGAGTATTGAGTCCATTCCTTAGTATCGCAACACTAATGTGCAAGTTAAACGTTAGGAAAATATACATATCTTACCGCTTCTAACAGTCCCATCTCTGTAATATCATCACATCACTTTAGTGTATCTGATTCCGAAGTGTTCCATTCATTCACCTTCCATTCCCATCCACACCTGCCTTTACAGCCCTCCTCACTGTGCATCCAGAGTACATTTCCATGGTACATTAGTCAGCCTATTCCAATGCCATAAAGCAGACCTACGAGAGGGGAAAAGATGAGAGGTGGGCGTTTCCCCGGAGACTGGCATTGTCCATCACCGAGCCTCATCTCGCCTCTGTGCTGGCCCACTCCGTCCGGGTGTCAGCCATACGTGAGAGATGACTCCTAACAGCCCGGATCCTCTGCGGACACCGGGGAAGGAGGGAAGATTTGAGGGGGAAAAAAATGACATCTTGTTTCATTTGTGCGACACATTAGTAGACGGCGAGCTGGCACACTGCACACCTGAGTCTCCAGGCACAGAATTGGACAGGTAGTGTGGTCCTATGTGTCCGTTTGTCAAAGATGAGACAAAATTTGACAAGCAAGGGCGAGAAATATCATAGATGCTGCCTTTGTCTGTTGAAAGGAATCCTCACCGGTCGGCCTGTCACAATAACACGTTTTGAAGTGAGGTATATTGATTCTGAAACCATCACGATAAACGATAATATTGAAATTAATTTATACCACTTTGAGAATAACCTCCAAGCAGGATAATAACAGTAAAACATAATGTGGTTGGCAATATATAAATA
This sequence comes from Periophthalmus magnuspinnatus, assembly GCF_009829125.3. NCBI lineage: Eukaryota > Metazoa > Chordata > Actinopteri > Gobiiformes > Gobiidae > Periophthalmus > Periophthalmus magnuspinnatus. The sequence continues at coordinate 29,833,755 of NC_047126.1, forward strand.
GTACAATGAAACACAGTAGTTAGTTCTAGTATGTATAATGTGTTATGGATGTTGATTATTGGGCCATCCACCAACTCAAATATTATGTAGGTTCTAATACTACATAAAAATAAATAAAAATAATATCTGTACCAATTGATGCTTTAGAATATCAGCACTAAACTGGATATTTTATAATACCAGTCACCTTAATAAGCCATGTTTGCACTGTTTTCTACCTCTAAGTATTTTATTTTTAAACATATCTTTTTTAACTTCATGCATGCCCTTTTTTGTACTTACTCAGTGTTTTATGTTGCACTTTATCACTGAAGTAAGTTCCTAGTTTGTGAGCTGTGTTCACTGACAACAGCAATAAAAGTCTTCTGATTCTGATTCTAAAACTGAGAAAAATTCCACGTTCTGGTCGTTTATTTTCTGAACACAAGGCCATAACCTACGCCAAAACAAGAACAAAACAACAGCAGTCTCAACTCACTTGAGCCAGTCTCCAAAACAGACCAGGAACCGACCAATAGAAGCTTCACATCAACTTGTCGGCATAGCAACCGAGTGTCACATACAAAAGCGGATACATTAACAACATAAACACTAACAAGAACAACAAAACATCACATAATTACAATATATGGAACGATAAGTCAATAAAGTCATTATAATGGCACGGGTACTCACTGGTGTATAGCTGGAGCAGATAGCTGAACAAGAAGACTGCAGATTTTAAAAATGTATGTTGAGAGAAATAAAAGCGTAGATGTAGCCAGGCGAAATCAGCTAACACCTCTTTCCTCCAGGGGCCAGTGCGGCGGTAAGCTGGATATTAAGACACAAATTGCATTCAGGCGGGTCAGGCAGTGTCACAAGATATTAGATGCCTGCTGTGAAGGAAACAACAATTCCCATCAGCGTGTTGAGAAAATAATATTTTCATTTTCAGACTCCTTATTGAATGGAAACTTGGGGGAATACTAGTGCTTTATGGCGTGTGAGCAGCCAGGCTTGGGATGGCTTGGGAATGTTTTTGTGCCCAGGCAACAAAAGGTCGTAATGGTGTGGAGTTGGATTGTCTTTGTGTTACAGGAATGGATTTTCACAGATGGGGAAACACATAGTTTTGCGTGTATACTTTTGGTAGGTTTTCATATAGCATGTCACAGTTCCTTTATAATAATGAGAAAATACTTTAAAATATGTTACCGTAGAAAATGGGTTTATACGGATTGAACTTGCCTGGGATCCAGAACACACACTTCCTCAATACTGCACAAAAATATGAGTCTCGCCACCGGTGAACTTCCCCGCTTTCAGATTGCAAACACAACGGTAAACGGTACACAAAAGGTAACATTTATATAGCGTTTTTCTACCTTCGAAGCGCTTCACATCAAGGAACCACTCACTCATTCACAAACACATTCATACACCAGTGTACGCAGACACCGCCATTGTTTTTTATGTCGAGAGCGGGATTTGAATCGCCGACTTTCGGATCAGAGGACGAGTTAAAACAAACCTTAAACATATAGAACAACTTGTAAACCACACATCTGTAGCTTCATGAACAATTACATATTTGGATTTTCAATTGATACGATGCACAAAACTGGGAATAAATACCAGACATGTAGGTTTTTATGTTATAATTTTGTGCAATTTTTATGCTAGGGTTGTCACGATACTAAAATTTCAAACTCGATTCCGATACGAAGGAACAGACTCAATACTCTGATTCCGATACAACGATGATAATTAAAAACGCAGCAGTATGTCATTTTCAGGATTAAATTGTAGCGTTGCCTTATATCTGTGTAATCCCGCAGTCTTCCAGGTAGGCTCCATAGTGGTCCATGGGTGTATACCAGTCTATGCGTCTTATACTTGTTCTGATACAGCTCAAGATCATGCTAAAGCTTTTCAGGAAAGGCTCATTTCTGTCCCGTAAATGTGACTTTTTTAATATCAACACTTGCTCAAATGAGTATACAGTGTCAATACTAGTTTTAGCATCATTATCTGTCAGTATCTGTTTTCGATACTTTTGACAACCCTACACTCTATACAAATGTCTAATATTTGTATCAGCCTTCAGACTAGCTTATTTGTATTCGACCGACCATCCTCTTCCATTTTACTGCCCCAGATGTTTCTCCCATGCCCGCATTCCCTGGGCTCCCGCGCGATGCTGCACCACCTGACCTTCACAGTAATTGACCAAAAATATTGATGTAATGGCACAAGACTGATTGTGATTTATTAAAAGAGCGCTCCACTCCAAGGCCCAGTGCCAATGGCTCCCTGCGCCCATCGGCAGCCATTAGGAAAACCATCAATAGTGCAGCAGCATAAAGGCCCGGTAATGGGGGGGACCGCTCTGGCACGCACATCTCCATAGCAAAGAGCACAGACCTGGGCGTACACATGAAACGTAATGGCGAGGAGAAAAAGGGAGGAAGAAATGAGATGGGATTGATAAAAAAAGACAAATATATTTCAGCGTTTGGCTATATAACATGGTGGAGGTACATAACAGTAAGCTAGCCCATAGAGGAATAGCCCCGGGAGAGTTGGTGCAGGCTAACAAGCTTGAGCCAGTCGAACCATTACACACTAGCAGCACAAATAGCATCATTAGGGAATAGCTGCACTGGGCACTGCTCGATGCTGCTGCTGCCTATTGGGTCAAACAAATACAGAATGGAAGGTTGACTGTTCAAAAGAGCCAAAAAGCAGCTTTCTCATGCAAAAAGATGGCATATTAACTTCCCAAAAACTACAAAAAAAAAAATAATTTGAATAGTATGACTCAAGAGATTTGAATAAACATTCTACTATGAGTTTTGAATGATTTTGAATGTATGTTTTGTTTGCTACATTCCATGTGTTCATTCATAGTCCTGATTCTTTCAATGAGAATCTTCAATGTAAAAAATCATGGAAAATTGTTTCATACAAAATAAAATAAAATAATTGTATTATTGATATCTGTTCAAATGAATATAGCTTTGGTACTAGTTTTTACTATACTATACACTATACTAAGTGTGTTTTTTTAGGATTTCTGTATAATAATGTTTGTGTTTGTTAGATAATTCATGTATGACAGATATACACACTGAAACATTGTAAGTTGTAAGTGTAAGTTGTATGCATGTGCTACAACTACTGTACACCACATCAGATCCTAAAGTCCAATTAAACTAAATATTTTCCTTTATTTCTATTTTTTTTCTGTTGGTTTTATTAGACAGAGCAGAAAGTGTGTGTGAATTGGGGGTGAATATTGGGGACTGCCTGCAGATTTTCAGAGTTGGTTAGTGCTGAGACCTAATATAGTAGGGTGTATAGTAGGTTGTACTTGTACCTTTTTATTTATTTTATTTTTTTGCAATAGCTTTTTGATGTGCCATTCAAAATCAAATATAAACTCATAAAAGGGTTAGAAATCAAAATGACAAACAATAAATATAAAAAGACTTTTGCATGAGATTTTGCATGGGCCAGAATTCTATTATCCCACCAACCTTCTTAAACGAGGCAGTGAAATCTATCCAAGTTCGTAATGGATAGGCTTAAAGCTACACATAGCTTAAAGAAAAATAACCCTGTTCTCGCCACAATCTGCTGCGGTGTGATAGAATGAGGCATTTTGCTGCTTAATAATTATATGTCCTTGAACTGACAAATGACAGGGGAGTCATTAAGGGTGCCATGGTTGGCACAACATTAGAGGCTCATTCGTCACACGGCCTGTTTGAGCGTTACCTCTTTGCAGAGTGGCCCCAGGCTCCGTGTTTGTCGGTGAGGATGTTGACGATCTTCTGGATGAGCTGCGTCGAAGTCACATGGTCACGGTACTTGGCGGCACGGATCAGGTGGTCGCACATTTTCTCCTCCTCTCGCTTCTCGGCCGAGTACTGAGCGCAGTGGGACTGGGGGGAGAGGAAGTGAAAAGTGTTAAAGTTGGGGTTTACAATGTGCAAATAAATGGTAAATAGCAAATGGTGACATTTTTATATATTATTAGGGTCGTTCAGATACCAATATCGGCAAAAGCGCCGATACTGCACATTTTTCAGATATCAATATTGGGGAGTACTCAGAACAAATCACTGATCCGATACCACATTATTTTCCTGACTGAGGCGCCACAGATGTGAGCACTGCTGCGCTGTGGTCAAATGTGAAGTAGAAAAGTAACCGTAATTAAATTGGCACAATTCCTCCTCAAAATTTACAAGTTTCTCTAATACTTTAGTCCTCAAAAGTACATTTTCAAATCAGTACATCATGTTGATTTTCTTTGGAATTCTTTTACAAGAATTAGACAAAACTGAGTAGCCTTGTACAAAATTGAGTAGCCTTAGTGTACTTCTTTACACTGCAGTACTAGACTGGTATTGGTATCGGCAAATATACTGTGGTCAAAACACTAAATATTTATGTTCTGCGTGCTACAGGACAAGACTAGGAAGATGTGATTAGAAAAACAACAGGATAATTAAATCTGAAACTCATCTAGGAGGCCACAATACATATTTGCAAAGAGTGTATCCTGCGAGACATCCACAGAAATCCATTTCACATTTTCTTGTTGTTATATTTTTTATTTGAGTTAAATGACTTAAAAGTGCACTGTGTCACTTTTCTGGTGAAAGTCAGCCGCCTAGTTATCTCCATGGAGATCCCAATGGCATGCAACTTCTCTGTCTCCATGGAGACAAGCAGATCCCACCATCAAGCCAAATTACAAGTCAGATCTGTGGAGAAGCAATCCATTTAAAGTAAGAAAAAATGTCCATGTATTTCTTAGCAATAAAAACACCTGTAAATGAATAAATAATGCACTATTCTCTTTAACTTCAATTCTGTAACTGCCCTAAATTAAAAGAATGAACAATGTAAAGTATGTGTATGTAACCCACAGTGAGAAAAGGTGCTAATCTAGATTCAGTGGTTTTCATATTCAGACTGTGTCAACATAAACTGCATAGTAACATATTGAAAAGTATTTATGAATGAGCTTCCAGATATGAGCAGACACATACCAGAGGAAACGCAGACACAAGCTGCAGTGTTAGGTATAGAAACTATAGCATGAGCCGAGCCAAATGAAAAGGGTCATTCCTGTCCTGGTGTCACGTTGATTAATAACAGTAGACACATATGTACTAATGCCCCGCGGCACACGAATCACACGATACCCACAATGCACAGGGAGCACATTTTTCTCTGTCCAAATATGTTATCAGAATGAGCCTTTGAACTCCACAGAGATGGCCCAAGTAAAACACGTTCTGAGGGCTATAATTTAAAACAGCGCGTGGATTACCATATCACTTTACTTTTACTTTAAGGTGAGAAACAACAAATCACTTCTTCAATTTTCAGGTTTTTGGTTAGTTTGGGCATATGACAGGTAGACAGCATAAGCAATGAAGATAATTAAGTACAACATTTAAAAACAAATAGGTTTCCCAATCTTTACAATTAATAGCTAGTAATAATTTTACTTCATGGTTGGACATGGGCTACAGATGTGACATAACTGTAACCTAGCAACCATACTGTAAACAAGGGCCAAAGCTCGTATAATATAAATTTTAATAGTAATAACAGGATGAATAAAAATAAATAGCACCTTCATTCTTCAAAAAGAGTTTTAAATCTGTTTGAAAAATTTGTTGTTTTTTTTTACAAAATGTCTCTAATTCATAATTCATAACAATATTCATTTCTGAAATAACAATGAGAATGTCTAAATCATAATAATGTGAAGACCTAATGAACTTGATGAATATTTGCCAAACGTAGTATCAAATCAAACAATATGAAAACCTGGCATATGCAGTCGGACTGTTTCATCAGCATCAAATGTTGTTTTCTTATCTTACCAAATTTACTTTCATCCATTCATTTATATGAGTAACTTAAAAGGCAGTTTTGGCACATATATTTTCATACTTGATAAAAGCCACATATAGAAATACATTTAATATTTGAATAGCGTAAATACGTAACCTTTTTTATCCACAAAAATAATATATTGTCACTATAAATAATACAAAAAAAAACATTAAATGTTTTTCACCTGCATTGTCTCATTCTACCATAACATATACAGCTCATTGTAAAAATAGAGCTTCATATTGAATTAACCTTCAGTGCTCCTATAGATATGACAGCTATACAGTGTCATTAGCCACAATGTATGGCCAAATAAATGCTCAGCGCTTTTCCAAAGTTAGCAGTAAAGTGCTTTATAATAGGACCTCCCTTCAATTTGAACGACAACATTTCATATCTGACAGAAAATCTATAGGTATAAATCACATTAGAGAGGGTTCTCTTCGGGCTGGGGGCTTTAATTATCAATCTATGTCTCTTTGTGAGGCATTAGAGAGGGTCTTGACCTTCTAACCAGCATCACAGCCAGGAGAACACTGGGATACTGTGTAATAGATACATTAAAATAACATTAAAATCTTAAATTATTAATATGTCTGACTGGCTAATGGCTACAAGTCTACTCAAGTTTTAAACTTAAATAAAAAAATAAAATAAACCAGTACTCGCTGATGACCAGTTCAATGCTGTGAAGTGTTTTATCACCTCCATATGACCATAATTGTGTGCAATATAATGTGTTGTTTAAACAGAGAAGAAAACTAATTGTATCATGTGGTCATAAAACTTCTTAAAAAGTTCAAGACCATGTAGAATCTGGGTATTAATTTCCACCAATCATACTGGCTATACATCTATTTAAAAAAAAAACAAATGAAAATATAAGCATTACTTTAAACTGTCTAAGGGTGCACTGTGTAACTTTGTAAACTGTAACTGTGTAACTAGGTAGGTTAGTCTGTGTGGTCTTATTCTTGTTCTGATACAGATCATTGTAAAGCTATTGAGGAAAGGTTCACTGC